>NC_080061.1:18875962-18890962 GCF_026212465.1 Amaranthus tricolor
TGCATTATCCATTACATGAAGATGGTGAGTGAAGCCATTGGAGGGTAATCAGTCAGCAGGAAACTCAAGATTTGGTTTCTTGAAGCTGATTTTGTACTTTTTGTGTGTTGTTCGAGTCATTTCCATTCCAATACATATTCATCATCTCGGGGCAAATTAAGGTGTGCCATCCACCCTTAATTTGGTGCAATTTTGGTATCAGAGCTTTGATCGAGGAAGGGTAGTAGGAGACTCATAAACACTCAACCCAGACAGAGGATCGAAGAGTTTCTGAAATTTCTGAAAGTTCTGAAAGTTCAAGACTGGTGAGATTTTTCCAATTTTCATTGATTACAACATTAAGTAATCATAGTGTGAGTTTTTGGTGTATTTTTTTGTTAAAGAAAGATTGGTTTTAAAGAGATTAACCAACGTGTGTGTTGCAAATTGGGCATACAGCAGATTTCTAAAATTGCTGTCAAAAATCAGTTTCTGTATTCTGTATTGCTGCTCTTTGTGCATTGCTGTTTTCTTTATTGTTTCTGTTGTATAATTGTAGAAATTGTGTTTTACAGGGATTCAAAAGTTTTTGTTTCTTTCTTGCAATACAGAAAGTTTATATCAAAACTTTATTCCAGAAAAAAAACCTTGTCTGATTTTGGCTTTCTTTGATTCTGTTTTGAAGTCTAGTGTGCATCAATTGTTGAGTACGTTATTTTCGTTGTTGTTTTCTGTGATCATGGATGCAAGGGTGAATAATTTAGAGGAAGCTTTGAGACAGATCACACAGTCCTTAGCCAATGCTAGCTTAATGAACAATGACAAACCCAATGACCAACACAACCCCAACCTCACACCAAGGAACCAGGAGTGTTTGTCCTAATGCTAGAGCTTTCACCATGCAAGAATGGAGAGAAATCAACAAGGACCACAGTGTTAGAGTCATGTTAGTTGCACAAAATGGCAGGGAGTTTGAGACTTGGCCTCCTGTGGGAGAGGAAGAACCAGATGGGACCTATCGGGTGAGTGACTTAGGTAAACTGCAGAGATATGAGGATAGTGAGGAAGAATCTGAGACAGAAGAGGAAAGGGAAAGAGTCTTACCTAAAGATGAACACTATAACCTTTTCATTAGGAGAAACTTTCATGCTACACCTAAGGAGAAGTGTTCTGACCAAAGGGAAAATATTTTTCAGACTAGATGCAAGATTAAGGATTAGACCTGCACTCTCATCATAGATGGGGGAAGTGAATCAAATTGTATTAGTTTAGACCTGGTCAAAGAGTTGAGACTGATGACCAAACCCCATCCACACCCCTATAAGTTAAAATGGCTTGATGATAAGGCTAGTAGAGCTGTGAGTAAGTAGTGCCTGGTGAGTTTCATGATTGGTTCATATAAGGATAAGGTTTTGTGTGATGTGTTGGACATGAGTGCTTGTCACTTGCTGCTGGGCAGACCTTGGCAGTATGATAGAAAGACTACATATGACGGTTTTGCTAATACCTACACAGTGAGACATGAGGTAAAGCTCAAAGCCTTGATTCCTTTACCCCCACACAAGACCATACCCCCACCCCTTGGACAAAACCTACAGCTGATGAATAGAAAGGCTTGTGAGAGGGAAATAAAGAGCCAAGAGGAAGTGTATCTGATGTTTACTAAAGAGATAGACCAACCTGTAGACCTACCTGGGGAGGTTAAGCCTTTACTGCATGAGTATGCAGATGTGTTCCCTGTTGAGCTACCGCCTAGACTACTACGCATTAGGGGCATAGAACACCAAATTGACTTGATACCTGGAGCTGCCCTACCAAATAGACCTGCCTATAGGACAAACCATGTTGAGACTAAGGAGCTTTAGAGGCAGATTGAGGAGCTTATGCAGAGAGGTTATGTGAGGGAAAGCCTTAGCCCCTGTGTTGTGCTTACTATCTTAGTGCCTAAGAGAGATGGTACATGGAGGATGTGTGTTGATAGTAGAAGTGTCAACAACATTACAGTGAAGTATAGGTTCCCAATACCCAGTTTTGATGACATGTTTGATGAGTTAGCAGGTGCACAGTGGTTTAGCAAAGTTGATCTAAGGAGTGGTTATCATCAAATTAGGATAAATGAAGGTGATGAGTGGAAAATAGCCTTCAAGACTAAATATGGGTTATATTAGTGGATGGTGATGCCTTTTGGACTTACAAGAGCACCTAGTACATTCATAAGACTCACGAATGAAGTGTTGAGACCATTCCTAGGCAGATTCATTGTTGTATACTTAGATGACATCCTTGTGTATAGCAAATAATTTAGAGAACATATTGACCATTTGAGACAACTTTTTGAGGTTCTAAGAAAGAAGAGGTTATATGGCAAGCTTGAGAAATGTAGTTTCTTCATGCAGGAAGTGTTCTTTTTAGGGTTTATCATTAGAAAAGAAGGGATAAAGGTAGATCCTGCTAAAGTAAAAGCTATTCAAACCTGGCCTACACCTAACATCATTACCCAAGTTAGGGCTTTTCATGGGTTAGCCTCATTTTACAGGAGATTCATTCATAACTTTAGTGCTATCATGGCTCCTATCATAGAGTGCACAAAGAAGGGCACATTTCAGTGGACTGAGGATGTACAACTAGCTTTTGAGCAAATTAAGAAACTTCCTGATTTTTCAAAGCCATTTGAGGTAGAGTGTGATGCTTGTGGCATAGGCATAGGAGCAGTTCTGCTGCAAGAAGGGAAACCAGTGGCTTAATTTAGTGAAAAATTAAGCAAGGGTAGGCTTAACTATTCCACATATGACAAAGAATTTTATGCTCTGGTTAGAGCTTTGGAACATTGGGCACACTACCTTAAGGTTCAACCATTCATACTATACACTGATCATGAGTCCCTCAAAAACGTACATGGCCAACACAAGTTTAACCCTAGACATGCAAGATGGGTAGAAATCCTCCAAACCTTTGACTTTTCAGCCAAATACAAGACAGGAAAGACCAATGTAGTGGTTGATGCCTTGAGTAGGAAGCATAACCTATTAGCCGTACTAGGAGCTAGAGTCATAGGATTTGAAATGATTAAAGACTTGTACCCTGAGGATAGTGACTTCAAGGACATTTATGCTAGCTGCCTAGAAGGATCACAAGGCATGTTTAGCATTAACCAAGGGTTTTTGTTTAAGGGAAATAGGCTTTGTATTCCTAAGACCAATCTAAGGCAATTGTTAGTTAAAAAAGTGCATGAAGGCAGTTTAGGAGGACATTTTGGTATTCAAAAGACCCTAGATATGCTTAGTCAACATTTTTATTGGCCTAAGATGCTAGGCAATGTTGGCAAGCACATATTTAGGTGTGAAGCTTGCATTAAGGCCAAGATTACTTTTCACAAAGGAGAATACATGCCCTTACCTGTTGCCACCAAGCCTTGGGAACACCTTAGCATGGATTTCATCATGGCCTTACATAGGACTCAAAGGGGAAAGGATTCTATTATGGTTTTTGTGGACAAGTTCTCCAAGATGGCACATTTTGTTGCTTGCAACAAGGTGGATGATGCTCAAAACATAGCTAGGTTAAACTTTGCAGAGATTGTAAGATTGCATGGGGTACCTAGGACCGTTGTGTCTGATAGAGATAGCAAGTTTCTTAGTTGCTTTTGGAAATCCCTGTGGAGACTGTTAGGCACAAAGCTCTTGTATAGTACATCTCATCACCCTCAAACTGCTGGGCAAACAGAGGTGACCAACAAGACCTGGGCTTAATCTTAAGAACCTTAGTGAACAAAAATCTAAGGGATTGGGATCTTAAGTTATGCCAAGCAGAGTTTTCTTACAATAGAAGTCCTAGTTATAGTACAAAGCACTCCCCCTTTGAATGTGTTTATAGGGAGAATCCATTATTGCCTGTATCTCTAACTTGTAATTTTGAAAATGACAGGGTACACAAAGATGTTGTGGAGCAAGCTAAAGAAACGATGAAGCTGCACGTGTTGATTCAGGAAAACATTCAGAAGGCCAATGCAAAATACAAGCTCAAAGCAGACAAAGGAAATCACTCCAAACAACAGCTAGAAGAAGGAGATTTTGTGTGGATATACCTAAGAAAAGCAAGATTTCCCCATCTAAGGAGGAATAAACTCATGCCTAGAGCCATAGGGCCCTTCCAGATCATACAAAAGTTAAGAAATAATGCATACAAAGTAGATCTTCTGGAAGAGTATAGTGGTTCAAACACCTTCAACATAGGTGATCTCAAACCATACACTAAACCTACAGAATTGAGGACAATTCTTCCTCAAGAAGGGGGAGTTAAATTAAGTATGCAAGGCACACATGGCTCAAGCATGACACTAGAAGAAGATAAGCATGAAGATGAAGCCAACCAAGTCCTCACACAAAGACTCCAAGACTGCACAAAAGGTAAACAGAACAAACAGAACTGCCAGCCACCTCCTGCTGACCAGCAGACCTTACAACCCTTCCACAGAGCTAACCTGAGCATCCCCGGAGACACCAAGGGTAGAATCAGAATCTCTATGCATGGGCCTTACTACCATGGTCCAAGATTCCTCTTGAAAATCATAGAAGATGCCCAAGGAATGATGCTGAAGCTCGGGTGTTCAGCGGACAGTACAGCAGAATGAATCAGTATTCTGTTTTTCTGATTTTGATTCTTAAGACGTGCACATGTTAGTCACGTGTCATTGTTTTTGCCGTTATTTTGGTTTGGCTGCATAAACATTAGTCTTACCTAATTTTCGAAGGTCTCATAGCTCTATAAATAAGAGGCTAATCCCTTGTAAACACAGTTTCAGATTTTCAGAAATAAAACACATTTGTTGTTTCCTTCAAAACATTGTCTGTTTTGTTGAGTGGATATTAGTCATATATTCAAACCTTTGAGTTGTTAGTCATACAACTTCAAAGTTTATCTTGCATTCCACAAGGTAGTCAATCCTTGGGTTGTATTATTCATTACATGAAGATGGTGAGTGAAGCCATTGGAGGGTAGTCAGTTAGCCGGAAAATCAAGATTTGGTTTCTTGAAGCTGATCTTGTGTTGTGTTTTGTGTTTTGTGTGTTGTTCGTGTCTTTTCCATTCCAATACATATTCATCATCTTGGGGCAAATTAAGGTGTGCCATCCACCCTTAATTTGGTGCACTTATGAACAAATTTTGTATTCGATGCTCGGAACTTCTGTGAAATTCAATGACTGTCTGTCGTGTATTAGAAAATCACCATCATCATTCGATTACTGCCTCAGCAAATGGTAAATGATTCTTAAGCTAAGCCCTCAAATATGGTTTCTGCCTTGCAGATGGTCTGAATATGGGACAAGGGAGTAAAGAGGAATTTAGTAATTTAGAGAGCTTTTATTAATGGAATTTTTCATTTGTAAGTGCAAAATTGAAATTCAGGGTTTAGAAAAGGAATTCAATGAGAAACAAAAAATTAAAACTTACATTAATGAAAATGGTTAAATGTTAAGGGATGGAATTGAATGCGAAAAAAAAATTGAAACACCACTAGTGGAACAAACCTCATTTGCTGCGGTTTTTTGGCCATTATTTGCTGCGGTTTTGGCCCCAAACAATATTAATTAATGGCCTATTTTAAATGCTGTGGTTTAAAACCGCAGCAAAAAATGGCATTATTTGCTGCGGTCAGCCCCCAAAACCGCAGCAAATAATGGAACTTATTTGCTGCGGTTTTGGGGGTTGACTGCGGCAAATAGCTATTTTTTTTTCATTTTTTGTTTTATTCTAATAATAATCCAATAATAATGTAGAATGTAATAACAATGATTATCAGATAATAATCCAATGATAATCACAAATAATCACCAATAATCTCTTTGTAGTAAAAAATTCTCGATAATATAATATAAAATGTACGTACATATATATACAATAATATACATTAAAGTCCTAAAAAAATCTGTACTAATTACAATTTATCAAGGACAAAAATTAGCAAGATACGCGGCAATCTAATCTTTTAATTCGCGCATCTCTTCACCTCTCAGAGGACGTGTTTCCCTCGGAATGTCGTATAAAACCTATAATATAATATAAAATTAAAAGATTCATAAACATTAGATTTTACCAATAATAATAATTTAAGAACGTAACAAATACTTACGGCATCTATGTTTTTGACTCCAACCTCCTTCACGCATTTTAAGATATCGTCCATGTATTTGAGAGTGTAGTAGCCGCAATCAACGAAATTAGAAGGTTGTTGAAAGCACTAAGAGAAAATAGATGTTAGTGCCAAAGAAGCATAAAAACGCATAAAATCGCAACTTAATACGTAATTTCTAGCATACGACTATGATTTTCAATTCTAACCACTTCAACGCAATAATATAGACCAAATAGTGTTGTGTTCCAAGTTTCGTGCAAAACAAACTAAGTTTGAGCTACTTTATGCTCAAAAGTGCCAAAAACGCTTAAAAACCCTTAATATCGCAACTTAACACGTAATTTCTAGCATATGACAATGATTTTCAATTCTAACCACTTCAACACAATAATATATACCAAATAGTGTTGTGTGCCAAGTTTCGTGCAAAACAAACCAAGTTTGAGCTACTTTATGCGCAAACGTGCCAAAAACGCTTAAAAACCCTTAAAATCGCAACTTAACACGTAATTTCTAGCATATGACAATGATTTTCATTTCTAACCACTTCAACACAATAATATCTACCAAATAGTGTTATGTGCCAAGTTTCGTGCAAAACAAACCAAGTTTGAGCTACTTTATGCACAAACGTACCAAAAACGGTTAAAAACCCTTAAAATCGCAACTATGATTTTCTGTTTCTATTTTAAGTGCCCATGTATAGCACGTGCGTTTTAATTAGGCGTGTGCTAATATAGCCATTATGTTAGTTGAGAGCTCTATATAAGGAGAGCCGCACTTGTGTAATAAACAAGACCAGAAGACAGCAGCTGTAGAGGAACAGAACACAACAGCAGCAGCAACAACCCAGCCCGCTGACCAGCCCACCTTGCAGCATGACCTAGCCTTGACCATGGAGATCTGGGCCTAACCAATCTTGGGGACGTCATCTCCATACATAGGCCTAGCCATAAAGGTCAAAGAGCCATGCTGGTAGTGCATACAATCGCCTAGAACACAAGCACAAGGGAACCTAGTTGCTGATCCTAATCAGAACAGCACAACAGCACAACTTGCGACCAGGCCACCTTGCACGACACGTGGAGACCAAACCTGTGCACCCAGGACCTGAGCTATAGTAGAAATGGAATCTTCATACAAGGATCTTTCCATCAAGACTCTAAGTGTCCATTTCCAAGCATGGGAAGTCATTCAAAAAGTGAGCCCAAGGTCACCCAGTCGCCAGTTTTAGTTTGAAGGCATTGTAGAGTATTTTAGTTGTCTGTTATGTTTTTAAGTGTGCAAATGTTTTGCACGTGGTTGTTTTTAGCCGTTAGAGTATAGAAATCTATAAATAGACTCTAGGCCTCGTGTAAATGTATCCAACATTGATTAATTCAATTTCATTTCTCAAATTCACGCGCGAAAGTGCCAAAAACGGTTAAAAACCCATAAAATCGCAACTTAACACGTAATTTCTAGCATATGACTATGATTTTCAATTCTAACCACTTCAACACAATAATATATACCAAATAGTGTTGTGTGCCAAGTTTCGTGCAAAAAAAAAACCAAGTTTGAGCCACTTTATGCGCAAACGTGCCAAAAATGGTTAAAAACCCTTAAAATCGCAACTTAACACGTAATTTCTAGCATATGACAATGATTTTAAATTCTAACCACTTCAACACAATAATATTTACCAAATAGTGTTGTGTGCCAAGTTTCGTGCAAACCAGACCAAGTTTGAGCTACTTTATGCGCAAACGTGCAAAAAACGCTTAAAAACCATATAAAATTGCAACTTAACACGTAATTTCTAGAATATGACAATGATTTTCAATTATAACCACTTCAACACAATAATATATATCAAATAGTGTTGTGTGCCATGTTTCGTGCAAAAAAAAACCAAGTTTGAGCTACTTTATGCGCAAAAGTGCCAAAAACGCATTAAAAACCTTAAAATCGCAACTTAACACGTAATTTCTAGCATATGACAATGATTTTCAATTCTAACCACTTCAACACAATAATATATACCAAATAGTGTTGTGTGCTAAGTTTCGTGCAAAACAAACCAAGTTTGAGCTACTTTATGCACAAACGTGCCAAAAACGCTTAAAAACCCTTAAAATCACAACTTAACACGTAATTTCTAGCATATGACTATGATTTTTAATTCTAACGACTTCAACACAATAATATATACCAAATAGTGTTGTGTGCCAAGTTTCGTGCAAAACAAACCAAGTTTGAGCTACTTTATGCGCAAAAGTGCCAAAAACGCTTAAAAACGCATAAAATCGAATTTGTGTACCTTTATTTCTTTCTATTTTGGAAATGTGGCTCTGGATGTAGATCCCATTTGTCCACGCACTTTTTTCAAAACACATGGGAAAAGTAAGAAAATTTTGTTAGTAATTCGGTTATTAAAACAATTAAACAACAATGCCTAACTTGTAAGATAGTGAACATCACCTCATGTAGATATGGAAAATAGCTACGTTCAGCATCTTTCGTCTCAAAAGTTGCCCGATGTCACTAGGACCAATAATTACAAACGGGCTCTCTAAAAAGCAGTATTGCTCCTTCAGCAGGTTCAGAATGATTGGGTCCTCCTCACTTATGCGAGATGCACAAGTGTGCAGCCATTTGCAATCTTGAGAGAGATCTTTTAGCTCCTCATCAGTCAAAATTGGAGTGCTTGGCATCGACTTTGACCCAGTCGACACCTTTGCTGAGAAACCGACCTCTCTCCAAGATCCCTTTGGACTCTTTTGCTATTTCAATTTATACAATTAATTTAGTGTAAGCATGCAATTAAAAAAATAAAAATAAATAAGGTACAAATGATTCTTACCATGTTAGTGAATCGGACCCAAGCATATGGCCATGTGACGAAATACCTAGGGCGTCTGATAGTTTCTCAAGGCTCCATGCTGGCATTGGAATTGGGAGTGAGAAATCTTCAAACCCCTTTACAATAGTTTCCACGGCCACACTGATGTGGCCACTTGTAACAGGCATTGAATGCACTGTTTGGCCCTCTTTGTTTGGCTGGGCCACACCATATGCAACCTCAGTTAAGTCGTCATCACTAGCAACACCTAACTGAGGCAACAAAAGAGAACAAGGAATCGCCTCCTGAAAATCGTGTCGTTTAGTATAATAAGCATCATAATAAAATATTAAAACGCGTTGCAATTTAAATTAATAAGTGCTTATATATTTAAAAACTTTGTACCTATAGCACTGGCTCCGGAGTTGGCTCCGGATTTTGAACAACGGAGTTTATGTTCTCCGGTGTGGGGTTTTCCCCTTTAGGGGTATTAGTAATGGGCTGGGGTGCTACGGGGGTAATGGGCTCGGGTGTTGGCTCGACCAAAGCATTAGGATCCCCATCTTGACTTTCCTGATCCTCGACAATCAGGTTTTCCAAGTCAACAACGGGTGCTCTCATCTTCTGCAACACGGCGGCCAGTTTGGCGAGAGGGTCCTTTGTAATCTCCGCAGCGTCGTTCGGGATTGAGTAGCAACACAATCTTTGCTGAATGCCTTTTGTAGCCCTACGCGGACTCCTCCTTTTCCGACTACCCGCCCACTGTAATCTTTCCCTAAGAACATATGCAATGCGTCAACATTGCCTCTTGACGTGAACTCCCCCGTAGCTTCTTTTTCCTTCCAGCCCATTTGTTCAAATTAGAAGTGATATATATAGCAATTAGTATAAGTAAATCAAAGCCAAAAAATACAAAACAAATCAAGAATATACTTAATAATTTCAAAACTCACCACAGCATCAGCAACCTTCTTCGTTCCCAAATCATTAATGGTAAATTTACCACTTGCATCTCGGGAATGAAGCCCGCAATACCAATCACGCACCCGATCTCCAGCAGGAGTATTCAGGGATGCGAAGGTAGTCGTAGATGAGGGCGTGGATTAACTTTGATTGGGGTATAAACCCGCATCCACCCACTCTTTTCGGACCTCATCGTACGTTTTCTGGCCCAAGCAATGATAAAACTTCCTTTTGCTTGCAGAATCAGAAGCTTTACCACGCTTTTCCTAATTAATCAATAGAAATCGAATGTCATGTATTAGTTTAATGCTGAAGCAAAAAAAGTAAATTCAAATTGGTAAACTATAATATAATATGAAATTCTTACAACTTCTATGGGAGTTGTTCTTTTGGCAACAAAGGCCTCCCAATCCCTCTCCGATATGTGACCCCATATTTCGTATGGCATCTTCGAAGGTGATTGCTCTCCACCTTCGTTTACCGTTTTGACCTTTTTGGTCGTACGGGCACGCCTCTTCGTAATGCAGCCAGATACTAGCTTGGATTTGAAATCTCTGAATCTTTCAGCAACAGCTGAAAGAAACACATTCTTCTTGTCCTCATCGCTCTCGATGTGGAAAAGATTCTACAAAAAAATTTGATGTATGCATTTTGTACTATATTTTTATGCTCCTTTCCCTTGCATTTTATGGCATTCTGCTGTGTGATTTCGCATTTTCCATATGGTTTTACGTTTGGTTGGAGTTTTTGTGTGTCTTTGATTATTTCAGGCCATTTTACTCCACTCTTGTATTGGAAGCGGATCACTCCTGAGCATTAGAATGCGTGCTTCGAGATTTGGCAGAGTTTGAGACCGCACTACGGCACTTTTGTGAGCTCACGGCTCCATTCGGATATGCTTTTAGTCCCGTTGGGTCTCGTTTGTACTTTTGTCGTGTTCTAATGAAGAAAAGTAAGCACAAGATGATGGGTCCGGGCGAGTATTTTCATACCCGAGCGATTTCAATTGAGAAATAGGAATGTAAGCCTCCAAGCCCAAGACCTGGTCGGGTATACTCTAAACCCGGTCGGGTCTGTCAATAATCACTTTCATGAATGTTCAGCTTACGGACCCGGTCCGGTCTTTCTTAAACCCGGTCGGGTCCTGCGTTTTCTGCTCTGTGGAAAACTCCCAGCACACGGACCCGGTCCGGTCTTCCAGAAACCCGGTCCGGTCCTGCTTTAATAACCGTTTTTCCGCACGGTTTTTATTTTATGATGAGGAATGTAACAAGGGGGCAAGCAACATTTTCTTCTCTGTTTTTTTAGATATTATTAACTCTTCACTTTTGGAGAAAAAACTTTGTAACTTTCGATTACTTTCGTTCATCCTTTGGTATTCAACTTCAAGTATTAATTCTTTATCCTTTCCTTGTTATTACTTTTAATCATGTTTTATTTAATTAATTCTTGTTTTGTTGCAATCGATATGTGTGGGTAGTTTCTTAATCTAGGGTTAGATGGAACCCTAGCCATGATGTTAATGATGAATTATTGAATCCCAATCCCTTTTTATTATGCATAATCCTTGTTCATGCTTGGTTTCTTATGCTAGTTAACTCATGTATTTTCAATAGAAATTTTGGAAATTGTGGTTAAAGATTCATTCAATTGCTAACGAAAGTTTGAGTTGAATGAATTGCCTTTTAGATCAAGGGCTTGATAATCTTCATGATAATAGATAGATTTGATTGTTGGATCTTATAGAATACTATGCTCAATGTCATTACTATACTTGATTCCATGAAAATAGGTTTGATAGTATGGTAGTGAAGGTAATAGTCTTCGAAAGGAGTTTTAAGTATCTTTAATGGTGTATTCATCCTATTGAACTTGGTTATGATTGTTGTAGGGGTAGTAGGATCTCATTGTCATCATATCATGCTAGTAGGGAAGTTTATCCCTAGATGTTTTAGTATCATTGATTTACCTTTCTAATTTAATTGCTTGTATTCTAGTCATTTAGTTAGTTTAGACATATATTCTCCAAATTTGTGTGTTACTTAGGATCAATTGGTAGCCGGAAAATAATCATTTACTACATTGTTCCCTGTGGATTCGACCCTAACTGCTGCTATACTAGTTGCATATTAAGAATTGTTTGGTAGTACATAAACGACCTATCAAATTTTGGCGCCGTTGCCGGGGAACAACGGATTAGTTTATTGTTTACTTTCTGAGTTTAAATTGATTCTTTTTCTCTGATTTCGCTTTGTTTATGTCCCCCCTCCCCTATCTATTTAACCCTTTGCTTTTAGTTTCTTTTGTTGCATGCAAACCAAACGACAGGGACATGAACTAGTACCTTTTGACCCTGAAATCGAAGCAACAGCAAGAAGACTCAACTCTAGGCAAAGAAGGCGAAGAAACAGAGAAGGGAAGATTTAACCATGGCTGAAACACCAGAGAAACCCCTCATGGATTACATCACTCCCGATTCTAGCACTGTCACTACTAGCATTTTGAGGCCAGAGATTACCGGGAACCAGTATGAGATTCGGTCAGCATTCTTCAACTGGATTGCTCAGGACCAATTTCATGGTATGGAGAATGAGAACCCAACCGACCACATTAATCTATTCATCGACAAGTGCATGACACACAAGTACAACAACATCACTTCCGATCAATTAATGTTGATAGCTTTCCCTTTTTCTCTTGCGGGGGCGGCTAAGCAGTGGCTATGTGAGGAAGAACCCAACTCCATTGCTACTTGGGAGGCTCTGAAAAAGGCATTCTTGCATTGATACTACGCACCCGGAAAAACTTCAAAGTACCGAAATGAAATATCTACTTTCAAACAAAAAGACGAGGGATCACTCTATGATGCATGGGAGAGATTCAAAAGTCTAATTAGAAAGTGCCCATATCACGGATTACCAGATTGGATGGTTATTGAGACAGTCTACAAAGCTTTGAGGCATGAAATCCAGACTTCTTTGGATGCTGCTGCTGGAGGTAACTTTATGATGAAAACACTAACCCAGGCCAAGAAATTCTTGATGACATGGCCTCAAATTACCACTGGCGAGAACAATCAACTCCAAAGCGAGGTGGTAGGTATGAAGTGGATGCTATTGTTGCTTTGACTAATAATGTACAGGCTTTGACAAGGAAGGTTGAGCAATTGGATGTAGCTGCAGTAGATAAAGTCCGTGGTGCTTGTGGCTTAAATGGGCATTCCAGCGTTGATTGCCAACTTCAAGCCGAAGGGGCTGCTACTGTGGAACAAGTCAACGCCATCCAAAATCAGAATGCCAGACAACAATACAACCCCTATTCCAACACCTTCAACCTAGGATGGAGGGATCATCCAAATTTCTCCTACAGAAACAACAATGCCCAGAATCCCTCATCCTCGTACAACTTACCATCGGGTTTCCAACAAAGACCTCCCTTCCCACCTCAACAACAACATCCACCGAAGTCCAACCTTGAGAGCTTGATGGAGAACTTCATTGCTACCCAAAGCAATCAAAATAAACACTTCAGCACCTCCATTAATTAGATTTTATCTCACAACAAAATGATCGATACTCAGATGGCTTAGATGGCACAACAATTGAGTAACTTGTCCATGCAAAAGGGGCAACTTCCGGGAAACACAGAAAAAAAACCCAACCACATCTCCCCATCAGCAACTTAATGCAGTAACTACGAGGAGTGGTAGGACACCTCATGATCCAGCCCCTAAAGTAAAGACCCCACCTATTGTTTTTCCAGATGCAGGAACTAATGATGATGTTTCTGAAGAAAAGAAGGATGAGCCAGTCAATTCAGACAAGCCCACAATTGGCGGTCGAACTTACACACCACCAGTGCCGTTTCCTTCTAGATTGGCATAGGCGAAGCTTGAGCATAAATATGGAAAATTTCTTCAAGTTTTGAGCAAGCTACAGATCAACATCCCCTTCTTAGAAGCCATTAAGGAAATACCCTCTTATGCTAAATTCCTCAAGGACATCATTTCTAACAAACGCAAGCTAGAGGAGAGTGTGGTGGAAACTTTGAATGGGCAATGTAGTGCTATTTGGGATGCAAGGTTCCTAAGAAACAAGCTGATCCTGGTAGTTTTACTATCTCGCTGAAGTTGGGGAAATATGTGTCTGCCGTAGCCCTTGTTGATTTAGGGGCTAGTGTGAGTGTGATGCCCTTGACATTATGCAAAAAGATCAATGGCGAGATGAAAGCCACTCGAATGTCTATACAATTAGCCGATCGATCTGTGAGATACCCAGTTGCTATTCTTGAGGATTTCCCTGACCAAGTTGGTAATTACTTCGTACCCTACGATTTCGTCATCATGGATATGGAAGAGGATGCCCGCATTCCGGTGATTTTGGGTTGTGATTTTTTAAAGACTACAGCAGCCATTTTTGATGTGAAGAATGGGAAGTTATCACTTGAGATTTTGGGAGAACAGCTGCATTTCCATCTCCCCTCATCCATGGCACATCCTGCCATTGGGGAGACTGTTTATCGGATGGATGCGATAGTTGATGCTACTGGAATCCACACCCTCCATTGTTGATCCGCTTTATGCAGCTATTGAGGGCAACTATGAGAAGGATAGAGCCGATGTGATTGAGATGGTCCAAGTTTTAGATGCTGCACCTACATTTGTTCCTGTCAAAGCTAAGTTTGAGGATATCCCACCTTTGAAGGTGTCCACCATTGAGGAACGAAAGGAGTGTACTACGCCTCCTCAGGTAGAATTAAAACCTCTTCCCCCTTCTTTGAAGTATGTTTTCCTAGAGGAGAATGATACCTACCTTGTTATTGTCAATGCTGAACTCAATGGCACTCAAATTGAGCGATTGCTCACAGTTCTGAAAAAGTATAAGAGTGTTATTGGGTACACTATTGATGACATCAAGGGTATTAATCCTTCATTCTGCACTCATAAGATCTTTCTTGAAGATGATCATACCTCTTTTATAGAACCACAACGAAGGCTTAATCCTAATATGAAGGAGGTAGTCAAGAAAGAAGTTCTTAAACTACTTGAAGCAGGAATAATATTCCCCATTTCAGATAACAAGTGGGTGAGTCCTGTTCAAGT
>NC_080061.1:18898462-18910962 GCF_026212465.1 Amaranthus tricolor
GTTTTGTGTGATGTGTTGGACATGAGTGCTTGTCACTTGCTGCTGGGCAGACCTTGGCAGTATGATAGAAAGACTACATATGACGGTTTTGCTAATACCTACACAGTGAGACATGAGGTAAAGCTCAAAGCCTTGATTCCTTTACCCCCACAGAAGACCATAACCCCACCCCTTGGACAAAACCTACAGCTGATGAATAGAAAGGCTTGTGAGAGGGAAATAAAGAGCCAAGAGGAAGTGTATCTGATGTTTACTAAAGAGATAGACCAACCTGTAGACCTACCTGGGGAGGTTAAGCCTTTACTGCATGAGTATGCAGATGTGTTCCCTGTTGAGCTACCGCCTAGACTACTACGCATTAGGGGCATAGAACACCAAATTGACTTGATACCTGGAGCTGCCCTACCAAATAGACCTGCCTATAGGACAAACCATGTTGAGACTAAGGAGCTTTAGAGGCAGATTGAGGAGCTTATGCAGAGAGGTTATGTGAGGGAAAGCCTTAGCCCCTGTGTTGTGCTTACTATCTTAGTGCCTAAGAGAGATGGTACATGGAGGATGTGTGTTGATAGTAGAAGTGTCAACAACATTACAGTGAAGTATAGGTTCCCAATACCCAGTTTTGATGACATGTTTGATGAGTTAGCAGGTGCACAGTGGTTTAGCAAAGTTGATCTAAGGAGTGGTTATCATCAAATTAGGATAAATGAAGGTGATGAGTGGAAAATAGCCTTCAAGACTAAATATGGGTTATATTAGTGGATGGTGATGCCTTTTGGACTTACAAGAGCACCTAGTACATTCATGAGACTCACGAATGAAGTGTTGAGACCATTCCTAGGCAGATTCATTGTTGTATACTTAGATGACATCCTTGTGTATAGCAAATAATTTAGAGAACATATTGACCATTTGAGACAACTTTTTGAGGTTCTAAGAAAGAAGAGGTTATATGGCAAGCTTGAGAAATGTAGTTTCTTCATGCAGGAAGTGTTCTTTTTAGGGTTTATCATTAGAAAAGAAGGGATAAAGGTAGATCCTGCTAAAGTAAAAGCTATTCAAACCTGGCCTACACCTAACATCATTACCCAAGTCAGGGCTTTTCATGGGTTAGCCTCATTTTACAGGAGATTCATTCATAACTTTAGTGCTATCATGGCTCCTATCATAGAGTGCACAAAGAAGGGCACATTTCAGTGGACTGAGGATGTACAACTAGCTTTTGAGCAAATTAAGAAACTTCCTGATTTTTCAAAGCCATTTGAGGTAGAGTGTGATGCTTGTGGCATAGGCATAGGAGCAGTTCTGCTGCAAGAAGGGAAACCAGTGGCTTAATTTAGTGAAAAATTAAGCAAGGGTAGGCTTAACTATTCCACATATGACAAAGAATTTTATGCTCTGGTTAGAGCTTTGGAACATTGGGCACACTACCTTAAGGTTCAACCATTCATACTATACACTGATCATGAGTCCCTCAAAAACGTACATGGCCAACACAAGTTTAACCCTAGACATGCAAGATGGGTAGAAATCCTCCAAACCTTTGACTTTTCAGCCAAATACAAGACAGGAAAGACCAATGTAGTGGTTGATGCCTTGAGTAGGAAGCATAACCTATTAGCCGTACTAGGAGCTAGAGTCATAGGATTTGAAATGATTAAAGACTTGTACCCTGAGGATAGTGACTTCAAGGACATTTATGCTAGCTGCCTAGAAGGATCACAAGGCATGTTTAGCATTAACCAAGGGTTTTTGTTTAAGGGAAATAGGCTTTGTATTCCTAAGACCAATCTAAGGCAATTGTTAGTTAAAAAAGTGCATGAAGGCAGTTTAGGAGGACATTTTGGTATTCAAAAGACCCTAGATATGCTTAGTCAACATTTTTATTGGCCTAAGATGCTAGGCAATGTTGGCAAGCACATATTTAGGTGTGAAGCTTGCATTAAGGCCAAGATTACTTTTCACAAAGGAGAATACATGCCCTTACCTGTTGCCACCAAGCCTTGGGAACACCTTAGCATGGATTTCATCATGGCCTTACATAGGACTCAAAGGGGAAAGGATTCTATTATGGTTTTTGTGGACAAGTTCTCCAAGATGGCACATTTTGTTGCTTGCAACAAGGTGGATGATGCTCAAAACATAGCTAGGTTAAACTTTGCAGAGATTGTAAGATTGCATGGGGTACCTAGGACCGTTGTGTCTGATAGAGATAGCAAGTTTCTTAGTTGCTTTTGGAAATCCCTGTGGAGACTGTTAGGCACAAAGCTCTTGTATAGTACATCTCATCACCCTCAAACTGCTGGGCAAACAGAGGTGACCAACAAGACCTGGGCTTAATCTTAAGAACCTTAGTGAACAAAAATCTAAGGGATTGGGATCTTAAGTTATGCCAAGCAGAGTTTTCTTACAATAGAAGTCCTAGTTATAGTACAAAGCACTCCCCCTTTGAATGTGTTTATAGGGAGAATCCATTATTGCCTGTATCTCTAACTTGTAATTTTGAAAATGACAGGGTACACAAAGATGTTGTGGAGCAAGCTAAAGAAACGATGAAGCTGCACGTGTTGATTCAGGAAAACATTCAGAAGGCCAATGCAAAATACAAGCTCAAAGCAGACAAAGGAAATCACTCCAAACAACAGCTAGAAGAAGGAGATTTTGTGTGGATATACCTAAGAAAAGCAAGATTTCCCCATCTAAGGAGGAATAAACTCATGCCTAGAGCCATAGGGCCCTTCCAGATCATACAAAAGTTAAGAAATAATGCATACAAAGTAGATCTTCTGGAAGAGTATAGTGGTTCAAACACCTTCAACATAGGTGATCTCAAACCATACACTAAACCTACAGAATTGAGGACAATTCTTCCTCAAGAAGGGGGAGTTAAATTAAGTATGCAAGGCACACATGGCTCAAGCATGACACTAGAAGAAGATAAGCATGAAGATGAAGCCAACCAAGTCCTCACACAAAGACTCCAAGACTGCACAAAAGGTAAACAGAACAAACAGAACTGCCAGCCACCTCCTGCTGACCAGCAGACCTTACAACCCTTCCACAGAGCTAACCTGAGCATCCCCGGAGACACCAAGGGTAGAATCAGAATCTCTATGCATGGGCCTTACTACCATGGTCCAAGATTCCTCTTGAAAATCATAGAAGATGCCCAAGGAATGATGCTGAAGCTCGGGTGTTCAGCGGACAGTACAGCAGAATGAATCAGTATTCTGTTTTTCTGATTTTGATTCTTAAGACGTGCACATGTTAGTCACGTGTCATTGTTTTTGCCGTTATTTTGGTTTGGCTGCATAAACATTAGTCTTACCTAATTTTCGAAGGTCTCATAGCTCTATAAATAAGAGGCTAATCCCTTGTAAACACAGTTTCAGATTTTCAGAAATAAAACACATTTGTTGTTTCCTTCAAAACATTGTCTGTTTTGTTGAGTGGATATTAGTCATATATTCAAACCTTTGAGTTGTTAGTCATACAACTTCAAAGTTTATCTTGCATTCCACAAGGTAGTCAATCCTTGGGTTGTATTATTCATTACATGAAGATGGTGAGTGAAGCCATTGGAGGGTAGTCAGTTAGCCGGAAAATCAAGATTTGGTTTCTTGAAGCTGATCTTGTGTTGTGTTTTGTGTTTTGTGTGTTGTTCGTGTCTTTTCCATTCCAATACATATTCATCATCTTGGGGCAAATTAAGGTGTGCCATCCACCCTTAATTTGGTGCACTTATGAACAAATTTTGTATTCGATGCTCGGAACTTCTGTGAAATTCAATGACTGTCTGTCGTGTATTAGAAAATCACCATCATCATTCGATTACTGCCTCAGCAAATGGTAAATGATTCTTAAGCTAAGCCCTCAAATATGGTTTCTGCCTTGCAGATGGTCTGAATATGGGACAAGGGAGTAAAGAGGAATTTAGTAATTTAGAGAGCTTTTATTAATGGAATTTTTCATTTGTAAGTGCAAAATTGAAATTCAGGGTTTAGAAAAGGAATTCAATGAGAAACAAAAAATTAAAACTTACATTAATGAAAATGGTTAAATGTTAAGGGATGGAATTGAATGCGAAAAAAAAATTGAAACACCACTAGTGGAAAAAACCTCATTTGCTGCGGTTTTTTGGCCATTATTTGCTGCGGTTTTGGCCCCAAACAATATTAATTAATGGCCTATTTTAAATGCCGTGGTTTAAAACCGCAGCAAAAAATGGCATTATTTGCTGCGGTCAGCCCCCAAAACCGCAGCAAATAATGAAACTTATTTGCTGCGGTTTTGGGGGTTGACTGCGGCAAATAGCTATTTTTTTTTCATTTTTTGTTTTATTCTAATAATAATCCAATAATAATGTAGAATGTAATAACAATGATTATCAGATAATAATCCAATGATAATCACAAATAATCACCAATAATCTCTTTGTAGTAAAAAATTCTCGATAATATAATATAATATGTACGTACATATATATACAATAATATACATTAAAGTCCTAAAAAAATCTATAAAAATTACAATTTATCAAGGACAAAAATTAGCAAGATACGCGGCAATCTAATCTTTTAATTCGCGCATCTCTTCACCTCTCAGAGGACGTGTTTCCCTCGGAATGTCGTATAAAACCTATAATATAATATAAAATTAAAAGATTCATAAACATTAGATTTTACCAATAATAATAATTTAAGAACGTAACAAATACTTACGGCATCTATGTTTTTGACTCCAACCTCCTTCACGCATTTTAAGATATCGTCCATGTATTTGAGAGTGTAGTAGCCGCAATCAACGAAATTAGAAGGTTGTTGAAAGCACTAAGAGAAAATAGATGTTAGTGCCAAAGAAGCATAAAAACGCATAAAATCGCAACTTAATACGTAATTTCTAGCATACGACTATGATTTTCAATTTTAACCACTTCAACGCAATAATATAGACCAAATAGTGTTGTGTTCCAAGTTTCGTGCAAAACAAACTAAGTTTGAGCTACTTTATGCTCAAAAGTGCCAAAAACGCTTAAAAACCCTTAATATCGCAACTTAACACGTAATTTCTAGCATATGACAATGATTTTCAATTCTAACCACTTCAACACAATAATATATACCAAATAGTGTTGTGTGCCAAGTTTCGTGCAAAACAAACCAAGTTTGAGCTACTTTATGCGCAAACGTGCCAAAAACGCTTAAAAACCCTTAAAATCGCAACTTAACACGTAATTTCTAGCATATGACAATGATTTTCATTTCTAACCACTTCAACACAATAATATCTACCAAATAGTGTTATGTGCCAAGTTTCGTGCAAAACAAACCAAGTTTGAGCTACTTTATGCACAAACGTACCAAAAACGGTTAAAAACCCTTAAAATCGCAACTATGATTTTCTGTTTCTATTTTAAGTGCCCATGTATAGCACGTGCGTTTTAATTAGGCGTGTGCTAATATAGCCATTATGTTAGTTGAGAGCTCTATATAAGGAGAGCCGCACTTGTGTAATAAACAAGACCAGAAGACAGCAGCTGTAGAGGAACAGAACACAACAGCAGCAGCAACAACCCAGCCCGCTGACCAGCCCACCTTGCAGCATGACCTAGCCTTGACCATGGAGATCTGGGCCTAACCAATCTTGGGGACGTCATCTCCATACATAGGCCTAGCCATAAAGGTCAAAGATCCATGCTGGTAGTGCATACAATCGCCTAGAACACAAGCACAAGGGAACCTAGTTGCTGATCCTAATCAGAACAGCACAACAGCACAACTTGCGACCAGGCCACCTTGCACGACATGTGGAGACCAAACCTGTGCACCCAGGACCTGAGCTATAGTAGAAATGGAATCTTCATACAAGGATCTTTCCATCAAGACTCTAAGTGTCCATTTCCAAGCATGGGAAGTCATTCAAAAAGTGAGCCCAAGGTCACCCAGTCGCCAGTTTTAGTTTGAAGGCATTGTAGAGTATTTTAGTTGTCTGTTATGTTTTTAAGTGTGCAAATGTTTTGCACGTGGTTGTTTTTAGCCGTTAGAGTATAGAAATCTATAAATAGACTCTAGGCCTTGTGTAAATGTATCCAACATTGATTAATTCAATTTCATTTCTCAAATTCACGCGCGAAAGTGCCAAAAACGGTTAAAAACCCATAAAATCGCAACTTAACACGTAATTTCTAGCATATGAATATGATTTTCAATTCTAACCACTTCAACACAATAATATATACCAAATAGTGTTGTGTGCCAAGTTTCGTGCAAAAAAAAACCAAGTTTGAGCCACTTTATGCGCAAACGTGCCAAAAACGCTTAAAAACCATATAAAATTGCAACTTAACACGTAATTTCTAGAATATGACAATGATTTTCAATTCTAACCACTTCAACACAATAATATATATCAAATAGTGTTGTGTGCCAAGTTTCGTGCAAAAAAAAACCAAGTTTGAGCTACTTTATGCGCAAAAGTGCCAAAAACGCATTAAAAATCTTAAAATCGCAACTTAACACGTAATTTCTAGCATATGACAATGATTTTCAATTCTAACCACTTCAACACAATAATATATACCAAATAGTGTTGTGTGCTAAGTTTCGTGCAAAACAAACCAAGTTTGAGCTACTTTATGCACAAACGTGCCAAAAACGCTTAAAAACCCTTAAAATCACAACTTAACACGTAATTTCTAGCATATGACTATGATTTTTAATTCTAACGACTTCAACACAATAATATATACCAAATAGTGTTGTGTGCCAAGTTTCGTGCAAAACAAACCAAGTTTGAGCTACTTTATGCGCAAAAGTGCCAAAAACGCTTAAAAACGCATAAAATCGAATTTGTGTACCTTTATTGCTTTCTATTTTGGAAATGTGGCTCTGGATGTAGATCCCATTTGTCCACGCACTTTTTTCAAAACACATGGGAAAAGTAAGAAAATTTTGTTAGTAATTCGGTTATTAAAACAATTAAACAACAATGCCTAACTTGTAAGATAGTGAACATCACCTCATGTAGATATGGAAAATAGCTACGTTCAGCATCTTTCGTCTCAAAAGTTGCCCGATGTCACTAGGACCAATAATTACAAACGGGCTCTCTAAAAAGCAGTATTGCTCCTTCAGCAGGTTCAGAATGATTGGGTCCTCCTCACTTATGCGAGATGCACAAGTGTGCAGCCATTTGCAATCTTGAGAGAGATCTTTTAGCTCCTCATCAGTCAAAATTGGAGTGCTTGGCATCGACTTTGACCCAGTCGACACCTTTGCTGAGAAACCGACCTCTCTCCAAGATCCCTTTGGACTCTTTTGCTATTTCAATTTATACAATTAATTTAGTGTAAGCATGCAATTAAAAAAATAAAAATAAATAAGGTACAAATGATTCTTACCATGTTAGTGAATCGGACCCAAGCATATGGCCATGTGACGAAATACCTAGGGCGTCTGATAGTTTCTCAAGGCTCCATGCTGGCATTGGAATTGGGAGTGAGAAATCTTCAAACCCCTTTACAATAGTTTCCACGGCCACACTGATGTGGCCACTTGTAACAGGCATTGAAAGCACTGTTTGGCCCTCTTTGTTTGGCTGGGCCACACCATATGCAACCTCAGTTAAGTCGCCATCACTAGCAACACCTAACTGAGGCAACAAAAGAGAACAAGGAATCGCCTCCTGAAAATTGTGTCGTTTAGTATAATAAGCATCATAATAAAATATTAAAACGCGTTGCAATTTAAATTAATAAGTGCTTATATATTTAAAAACTTTGTACCTATAGCACTGGCTCCGGAGTTGGCTCCGGATTTTGAACAACGGAGTTTATGTTCTCCGGTGTGGGGTTTTCCCCTTTAGGGGTATTAGTAATGGGCTGGGGTGCTACGGGGGTAATGGGCTCGGGTGTTGGCTCGACCAAAGCATTAGGATCCCCATGTTGACTTTCCTGATCCTCGACAATCGGGTTTTCCAAGTCAACAACGGGTGCTCTCATCTTCTGCAACACGGCGGCCAGTTTGGCGAGAGCGTCCTTTGTAATCTCCGCAGCGTCGTTCGGGATTGAGTAGCAACACAATCTTTGCTGAATGCCTTTTGTAGCCCTACGCGGACTCCTCCTTTTCCGACTACCCGCCCACTGTAATCTTTCCCTAAGAACATATGCAATGCGTCAACATTGCCTCTTGACGTGAACTCCCCCGTAGCTTCTTTTTCCTTCCAGCCCATTTGTTCAAATTAGAAGTGATATATATAGCAATTAGTATAAGTAAATCAAAGCCAAAAAATACAAAACAAATCAAGAATATACTTAATAATTTCAAAACTCACCACAGCATCAGCAACCTTCTTCGTTCCCAAATCATTAATGGTAAATTTACCACTTGCATCTCGGGAATGAAGCCCGCAATACCAATCACGCACCCGATCTCCAGCAGGAGTATTCAGGGATGCGAAGGTAGTCGTAGATGAGGGCGTGGATTAACTTTGATTGGGGTATAAACCCGCATCCACCCACTCTTTTCGGACCTCATCGTACGTTTTCTGGCCCAAGCAATGATAAAACTTCCTTTTGCTTGCAGAATCAGAAGCTTTACCACGCTTTTCCTAATTAATCAATAGAAATCGAATGTCATGTATTAGTTTAATGCTGAAGCAAAAAAAGTAAATTCAAATTGGTAAACTATAATATAATATGAAATTCTTACAACTTCTATGGGAGTTGTTCTTTTGGCAACAAAGGCCTCCCAATCCCTCTCCGATATGTGACCCCATATTTCGTATGGCATCTTCGAAGGTGATTGCTCTCCACCTTCGTTTCCCGTTTTGACCTTTTTGGTCGTACGGGCACGCCTCTTCGTAATGCAGCCAGATACTAGCTTGGATTTGAAATCTCTGAATCTTTCAGCAACAGCTGAAAGAAACACATTCTTCTTGTCCTCATCGCTCTTGATATGGAAAAGATTCTACAAAAAAATTTGATGTATGCATTTTGTACTATATTTTTATGCTCCTTTCCCTTGCATTTTATGGCATTCTGATGTGTGATTTCGCATTTTCCATATGGTTTTACGTTTGGTTGGAGTTTTTGTGTGTCTTTGATTATTTCAGGCCATTTTACTCCACTCTTGTATTGGAAGCGGATCACTCCTGAGCATTAGAATGCGTGCTTCGAGATTTGGCAGAGTTTGAGACCGCACTACGACACTTTTGTGAGCTCACGGCTCCATTCGGATATGCTTTTAGTCCCGTTGGGTCTCGTTTGTACTTTTGTCGTGTTCTAATGAAGAAAAGTAAGCACAAGATGATGGGTCCGGGCGAGTATTTTCATACCCGAGCGATTTCAATTGAGAAATAGGAATGTAAGCCTCCAAGCCCAAGACCTGGTCGGGTATACTCTAAACCCGGTCGGGTCTGTCAATAATCACTTTCATGAATGTTCAGCTTACGGACCCGGTCCGGTCTTTCTTAAACCCGGTCGGGTCCTGCGTTTTCTGCTCTGTGGAAAACTCCCAGCACACGGACCCGGTCCGGTCTTCCAGAAACCCGGTCCGGTCCTGCTTTAATAACCGTTTTTCCGCACGGTTTTTATTTTATGATGAGGAATGTAACAAGGGGGCAAGCAACATTTTCTTCTCTGTTTTTTTAGATATTATTAACTCTTCACTTTTGGAGAAAAAACTTTGTAACTTTCGATTACTTTCGTTCATCCTTTGGTATTCAACTTCAAGTATTAATTCTTTATCCTTTCCTTGTTATTACTTTTAATCATGTTTTATTTAATTAATTCTTGTTTTGTTGCAATCGATATGTGTGGGTAGTTTCTTAATCTAGGGTTAGATGGAACCCTAGCCATGATGTTAATGATGAATTATTGAATCCCAATCCCTTTTTATTATGCATAATCCTTGTTCATGCTTGGTTTCTTATGCTAGTTAACTCATGTATTTTCAATAGAAATTTTGGAAATTGTGGTTAAAGATTCATTCAATTGCTAACGAAAGTTTGAGTTGAATGAATTGCCTTTTAGATCAAGGGCTTGATAATCTTCATGATAATAGATAGATTTGATTGTTGGATCTTATAGAATACTATGCTCAATGTCATTACTATACTTGATTCCATGAAAATAGGTTTGATAGTATGGTAGTGAAGGTAATAGTCTTCGAAAGGAGTTTTTAGTATCTTTAATGGTGTATTCATCCTATTGAACTTGGTTATGATTGTTGTAGGGGTAGTAGGATCTCATTGTCATCATATCATGCTAGTGGGGAAGTTTATCCCTAGATGTTTTAGTATCATTGATTTACCTTTCTAATTTAATTGCTTGTATTCTAGTCATTTAGTTAGTTTAGACATATATTCTCCAAATTTGTGTGTTACTTAGGATCAATTGGTAGCCGGAAAATAATCATTTACTACATTGTTCCCTGTGGATTCGACCCTAACTGCTGCTATACTAGTTGCATATTAAGAATTGTTTGGTAGTACATAAACGACCTATCAAATTTTGGCGCCGTTGCCGGGGAACAACGGATTAGTTTATTGTTTACTTTCTTAGTTTAAATTGATTCTTTTTCTCTGATTTCGCTTTGTTTATGTCCCCCCTCCCCTATCTATTTAACCCTTTGCTTTTAGTTTCTTTTGTTGCATGCAAACCAGACGACAGGGACATGAACTAGTACCTTTTGACCCTGAAATCGAAGCAACAGCAAGAAGACTCAACTCTAGGCAAAGAAGGCGAAGAAACAGAGAAGGGAAGATTTAACTATGGCTGAAACACCAGAGAAACCCCTCATGGATTACATCACTCCCGATTCTAGCACTGTCACTACTAGCATTTTGAGGCCAGAGATTACCGGGAACCAGTATGAGATTCGGTCAGCATTCTTCAACTGGATTGCTCAGGACCAATTTCATGGTATGGAGAATGAGAACCCAACCGACCACATTAATCTATTCATCGACAAGTGCATGACACACAAGTACAACAACATCACTTCCGATCAATTAATGTTGATAGCTTTCCCTTTTTCTCTTGCGGGGGCGGCTAAGCAGTGGCTATGTGAGGAAGAACCCAACTCCATTGCTACTTGGGAGGCTCTGAAAAAGGCATTCTTGCATTGATACTACGCACCCGGAAAAACTTCAAAGTACCGAAATGAAATATCTACTTTCAAACAAAAAGACGAGGGATCACTCTATGATGCATGGGAGAGATTCAAAAGTCTAATTAGAAAGTGCCCATATCACGGATTACCAGATTGGATGGTTATTGAGACAGTCTACAAAGCTTTGAGGCATGAAATCCAGACTTCTTTGGATGCTGCTGCTGGAGGTAACTTTATGATGAAAACACTAACCCAGGCCAAGAAATTCTTGATGACATGGCCTCAAATTACCACTGGCGAGAACAATCAACTCCAAAGCGAGGTGGTAGGTATGAAGTGGATGCTATTGTTGCTTTGACTAATAATGTACAGGCTTTGACAAGGAAGGTTAAGCAATTGGATGTAGCTGCAGTAGATAAAGTCCGTGGTGCTTGTGGCTTAAATGGGCATTCCAGCGTTGATTGCCAACTTCAAGCCGAAGGGGCTGCTACTGTGGAACAAGTCAACGCCATCCAAAATCAGAATGCCAGACAACAATACAACCCCTATTCCAACACCTTCAACCCAGGATGGAGGGATCATCCAAATTTCTCCTACAGAAACAACAATGCCCAGAATCCCTCATCCTCGTACAACTTACCATCGGGTTTCCAACAAAGACCTCCCTTCCCACCTCAACAACAACATCCACCGAAGTCCAACCTTGAGAGCTTGATGGAGAACTTCATTGCTACCCAAAGCAATCAAAATAAACACTTCAGCACCTCCATTAATTAGATTTTATCTCACAACAAAATGATCGATACTCAGATGGCTTAGATGGCACAACAATTGAGTAACTTGTCCATGCAAAAGGGGCAACTTCCGGGAAACACAGAAAAAAAACCCAACCACATCTCCCCATCAGCAACTTAATGCAGTAACTACGAGGAGTGGTAGGACACCTCATGATCCAGCCCCTAAAGTAAAGACCCCACCTATTGTTTTTCCAGATGCAGGAACTAATGATGATGTTTCTGAAGAAAAGAAGGATGAGCCAGTCAATTCAGACAAGCCCACAATTGGCGGTCGAACTTACACACCACCAGTGCCGTTTCCTTCTAGATTGGCATAGGCGAAGCTTGAGCATAAATATGGAAAATTTCTTCAAGTTTTGAGCAAGCTACAGATCAACATCCCCTTCTTAGAAGCCATTAAGGAAATACCCTCTTATGCTAAATTCCTCAAGGACATCATTTCTAACAAACGCAAGCTAGAGGAGAGTGTGGTGGAAACTTTGAATGGGCAATGTAGTGCTATTTGGGATGCAAGGTTCCTAAGAAACAAGCTGATCCTGGTAGTTTTACTATCTCGCTGAAGTTGGGGAAATATGTGTCTGCCGTAGCCCTT
>NC_080061.1:18918462-18945921 GCF_026212465.1 Amaranthus tricolor
ATAGATGGGGGAAGTGAATCAAATTGTATTAGTTTAGACCTGGTCAAAGAGTTGAGACTGATGACCAAACCCCATCCACACCCCTATAAGTTAAAATGGCTTGATGATAAGGCTAGTAGAGCTGTGAGTAAGTAGTGCCTGGTGAGTTTCATGATTGGTTCATATAAGGATAAGGTTTTGTGTGATGTGTTGGACATGAGTGCTTGTCACTTGCTGCTGGGCAGACCTTGGCAGTATGATAGAAAGACTACATATGACGGTTTTGCTAATACCTACACAGTGAGACATGAGGTAAAGCTCAAAGCCTTGATTCCTTTACCCCCACACAAGACCATAACCCCACCCCTTGGACAAAACCTACAGCTGATGAATAGAAAGGCTTGTGAGAGGGAAATAAAGAGCCAAGAGGAAGTGTATCTGATGTTTACTAAAGAGATAGACCAACCTGTAGACCTACCTGGGGAGGTTAAGCCTTTACTGCATGAGTATGCAGATGTGTTCCCTGTTGAGCTACCGCCTAGACTACTACGCATTAGGGGCATAGAACACCAAATTGACTTGATACCTGGAGCTGCCCTACCAAATAGACCTGCCTATAGGACAAACCATGTTGAGACTAAGGAGCTTTAGAGGCAGATTGAGGAGCTTATGCAGAGAGGTTATGTGAGGGAAAGCCTTAGCCCCTGTGTTGTGCTTACTATCTTAGTGCCTAAGAGAGATGGTACATGGAGGATGTGTGTTGATAGTAGAAGTGTCAACAACATTACAGTGAAGTATAGGTTCCCAATACCCAGTTTTGATGACATGTTTGATGAGTTAGCAGGTGCACAGTGGTTTAGCAAAGTTGATCTAAGGAGTGGTTATCATCAAATTAGGATAAATGAAGGTGATGAGTGGAAAATAGCCTTCAAGACTAAATATGGGTTATATTAGTGGATGGTGATGCCTTTTGGACTTACAAGAGCACCTAGTACATTCATGAGACTCACGAATGAAGTGTTGAGACCATTCCTAGGCAGATTCATTGTTGTATACTTAGATGACATCCTTGTGTATAGCAAATAATTTAGAGAACATATTGACCATTTGAGACAACTTTTTGAGGTTCTAAGAAAGAAGAGGTTATATGGCAAGCTTGAGAAATGTAGTTTCTTCATGCAGGAAGTGTTCTTTTTAGGGTTTATCATTAGAAAAGAAGGGATAAAGGTAGATCCTGCTAAAGTAAAAGCTATTCAAACCTGGCCTACACCTAACATCATTACCCAAGTCAGGGCTTTTCATGGGTTAGCCTCATTTTACAGGAGATTCATTCATAACTTTAGTGCTATCATGGCTCCTATCATAGAGTGCACAAAGAAGAGCACATTTCAGTGGACTGAGGATGTACAACTAGCTTTTGAGCAAATTAAGAAACTTCCTGATTTTTCAAAGCCATTTGAGGTAGAGTGTGATGCTTGTGGCATAGGCATAGGAGCAGTTCTGCTGCAAGAAGGGAAACCAGTGGCTTAATTTAGTGAAAAATTAAGCAAGGGTAGGCTTAACTATTCCACATATGACAAAGAATTTTATGCTCTGGTTAGAGCTTTGGAACATTGGGCACACTACCTTAAGGTTCAACCATTCATACTATACACTGATCATGAGTCCCTCAAAAACGTACATGGCCAACACAAGTTTAACCCTAGACATGCAAGATGGGTAGAAATCCTCCAAACCTTTGACTTTTCAGCCAAATACAAGACAGGAAAGACCAATGTAGTGGTTGATGCCTTGAGTAGGAAGCATAACCTATTAGCCGTACTAGGAGCTAGAGTCATAGGATTTGAAATGATTAAAGACTTGTACCCTGAGGATAGTGACTTCAAGGACATTTATGCTAGCTGCCTAGAAGGATCACAAGGCATGTTTAGCATTAACCAAGGGTTTTTGTTTAAGGGAAATAGGCTTTGTATTCCTAAGACCAATCTAAGGCAATTGTTAGTTAAAAAAGTGCATGAAGGCAGTTTAGGAGGACATTTTGGTATTCAAAAGACCCTAGATATGCTTAGTCAACATTTTTATTGGCCTAAGATGCTAGGCAATGTTGGCAAGCACATATTTAGGTGTGAAGCTTGCATTAAGGCCAAGATTACTTTTCACAAAGGAGAATACATGCCCTTACCTGTTGCCACCAAGCCTTGGGAACACCTTAGCATGGATTTCATCATGGCCTTACATAGGACTCAAAGGGGAAAGGATTCTATTATGGTTTTTGTGGACAAGTTCTCCAAGATGGCACATTTTGTTGCTTGCAACAAGGTGGATGATGCTCAAAACATAGCTAGGTTAAACTTTGCAGAGATTGTAAGATTGCATGGGGTACCTAGGACCGTTGTGTCTGATAGAGATAGCAAGTTTCTTAGTTGCTTTTGGAAATCCCTGTGGAGACTGTTAGGCACAAAGCTCTTGTATAGTACATCTCATCACCCTCAAACTGCTGGGCAAACAGAGGTGACCAACAAGACCTGGGCTTAATCTTAAGAACCTTAGTGAACAAAAATCTAAGGGATTGGGATCTTAAGTTATGCCAAGCAGAGTTTTCTTACAATAGAAGTCCTAGTTATAGTACAAAGCACTCCCCCTTTGAATGTGTTTATAGGGAGAATCCATTATTGCCTGTATCTCTAACTTGTAATTTTGAAAATGACAGGGTACACAAAGATGTTGTGGAGCAAGCTAAAGAAACGATGAAGCTGCACGTGTTGATTCAGGAAAACATTCAGAAGGCCAATGCAAAATACAAGCTCAAAGCAGACAAAGGAAATCACTCCAAACAACAGCTAGAAGAAGGAGATTTTGTGTGGATATACCTAAGAAAAGCAAGATTTCCCCATCTAAGGAGGAATAAACTCATGCCTAGAGCCATAGGGCCCTTCCAGATCATACAAAAGTTAAGAAATAATGCATACAAAGTAGATCTTCTGGAAGAGTATAGTGGTTCAAACACCTTCAACATAGGTGATCTCAAACCATACACTAAACCTACAGAATTGAGGACAATTCTTCCTCAAGAAGGGGGAGTTAAATTAAGTATGCAAGGCACACATGGCTCAAGCATGACACTAGAAGAAGATAAGCATGAAGATGAAGCCAACCAAGTCCTCACACAAAGACTCCAAGACTGCACAAAAGGTAAACAGAACAAACAGAACTGCCAGCCACCTCCTGCTGACCAGCAGACCTTACAACCCTTCCACAGAGCTAACCTGAGCATCCCCGGAGACACCAAGGGTAGAATCAGAATCTCTATGCATGGGCCTTACTACCATGGTCCAAGATTCCTCTTGAAAATCATAGAAGATGCCCAAGGAATGATGCTGAAGCTCGGGTGTTCAGCGGACAGTACAGCAGAATGAATCAGTATTCTGTTTTTCTGATTTTGATTCTTAAGACGTGCACATGTTAGTCACGTGTCATTGTTTTTGCCGTTATTTTGGTTTGGCTGCATAAACATTAGTCTTACCTAATTTTCGAAGGTCTCATAGCTCTATAAATAAGAGGCTAATCCCTTGTAAACACAGTTTCAGATTTTCAGAAATAAAACACATTTGTTGTTTCCTTCAAAACATTGTCTGTTTTGTTGAGTGGATATTAGTCATATATTCAAACCTTTGAGTTGTTAGTCATACAACTTCAAAGTTTATCTTGCATTCCACAAGGTAGTCAATCCTTGGGTTGTATTATTCATTACATGAAGATGGTGAGTGAAGCCATTGGAGGGTAGTCAGTTAGCCGGAAAATCAAGATTTGGTTTCTTGAAGCTGATCTTGTGTTGTGTTTTGTGTTTTGTGTGTTGTTCGTGTCTTTTCCATTCCAATACATATTCATCATCTTGGGGCAAATTAAGGTGTGCCATCCACCCTTAATTTGGTGCACTTATGAACAAATTTTGTATTCGATGCTCGGAACTTCTGTGAAATTCAATGATTGTCTGTCGTGTATTAGAAAATCACCATCATCATTCGATTACTGCCTCAGCAAATGGTAAATGATTCTTAAGCTAAGCCCTCAAATATGGTTTCTGCCTTGCAGATGGTCTGAATATGGGACAAGGGAGTAAAGAGGAATTTAGTAATTTAGAGAGCTTTTATTAATGGAATTTTTCATTTGTAAGTGCAAAATTGAAATTCAGGGTTTAGAAAAGGAATTCAATGAGAAACAAAAAATTAAAACTTACATTAATGAAAATGGTTAAATGTTAAGGGATGGAATTGAATGCGAAAAAAAAATTGAAACACCACTAGTGGAAAAAACCTCATTTGCTGCGGTTTTTTGGCCATTATTTGCTGCGGTTTTGGCCCCAAACAATATTAATTAATGGCCTATTTTAAATGCTGTGGTTTAAAACCGCAGCAAAAAATGGCATTATTTGCTGCGGTCAGCCCCCAAAACCGCAGCAAATAATGGAACTTATTTGCTGCGGTTTTGGGGGTTGACTGCGGCAAATAGCTATTTTTTTTTCATTTTTTGTTTTATTCTAATAATAATCCAATAATAATGTAGAATGTAATAACAATGATTATCAGATAATAATCCAATGATAATCACAAATAATCACCAATAATCTCTTTGTAGTAAAAAATTCTCGATAATATAATATAATATGTACGTACATATATATACAATAATATACATTAAAGTCCTAAAAAAATCTATACTAATTACAATTTATCAAGGACAAAAATTAGCAAGATACGCGGCAATCTAATCTTTTAATTCGCGCATCTCTTCACCTCTCAGAGGACGTGTTTCCCTCGGAATGTCGTATAAAACCTATAATATAATATAAAATTAAAAGATTCATAAACATTAGATTTTACCAATAATAATAATTTAAGAACGTAACAAATACTTACGGCATCTATGTTTTTGACTCCAACCTCCTTCACGCATTTTAAGATATCGTCCATGTATTTGAGAGTGTAGTAGCCGCAATCAACGAAATTAGAAGGTTGTTGAAAGCACTAAGAGAAAATAGATGTTAGTGCCAAAGAAGCATAAAAACGCATAAAATCGCAACTTAATACGTAATTTCTAGCATACGACTATGATTTTCAATTCTAACCACTTCAACGCAATAATATAGACCAAATAGTGTTGTGTTCCAAGTTTCGTGCAAAACAAACTAAGTTTGAGCTACTTTATGCTCAAAAGTGCCAAAAACGCTTAAAAACCCTTAATATCGCAACTTAACACGTAATTTCTAGCATATGACAATGATTTTCAATTCTAACCACTTCAACACAATAATATATACCAAATAGTGTTGTGTGCCAAGTTTCGTGCAAAACAAACCAAGTTTGAGCTACTTTATGCGCAAACGTGCCAAAAACGCTTAAAAACCCTTAAAATCGCAACTTAACACGTAATTTCTAGCATATGACAATGATTTTCATTTCTAACCACTTCAACACAATAATATCTACCAAATAGTGTTATGTGCCAAGTTTCGTGCAAAACAAACCAAGTTTGAGCTACTTTATGCACAAACGTACCAAAAACGGTTAAAAACCCTTAAAATCGCAACTATGATTTTCTGTTTCTATTTTAAGTGCCCATGTATAGCACGTGCGTTTTAATTAGGCGTGTGCTAATATAGCCATTATGTTAGTTGAGAGCTCTATATAAGGAGAGCCGCACTTGTGTAATAAACAAGACCAGAAGACAGCAGCTGTAGAGGAACAGAACACAACAGCAGCAGCAACAACCCAGCCCGCTGACCAGCCCACCTTGCAGCATGACCTAGCCTTGACCATGGAGATCTGGGCCTAACCAATCTTGGGGACGTCATCTCCATACATAGGCCTAGCCATAAAGGTCAAAGATCCATGCTGGTAGTGCATACAATCGCCTAGAACACAAGCACAAGGGAACCTAGTTGCTGATCCTAATCAGAACAGCACAACAGCACAACTTGCGACCAGGCCACCTTGCACGACACGTGGAGACCAAACCTGTGCACCCAGGACCTGAGCTATAGTAGAAATGGAATCTTCATACAAGGATCTTTCCATCAAGACTCTAAGTGTCCATTTCCAAGCATGGGAAGTCATTCAAAAAGTGAGCCCAAGGTCACCCAGTCGCCAGTTTTAGTTTGAAGGCATTGTAGAGTATTTTAGTTGTCTGTTATGTTTTTAAGTGTGCAAATGTTTTGCACGTGGTTGTTTTTAGCCGTTAGAGTATAGAAATCTATAAATAGACTCTAGGCCTCGTGTAAATGTATCCAACATTGATTAATTCAATTTCATTTCTCAAATTCACGCGCGAAAGTGCCAAAAACGGTTAAAAACCCATAAAATCGCAACTTAACACGTAATTTCTAGCATATGACTATGATTTTCAATTCTAACCACTTCAACACAATAATATATACCAAATAGTGTTGTGTGCCAAGTTTCGTGCAAAAAAAAAACCAAGTTTGAGCCACTTTATGCGCAAACGTGCCAAAAATGGTTAAAAACCCTTAAAATCGCAACTTAACACGTAATTTCTAGCATATGACAATGATTTTAAATTCTAACCACTTCAACACAATAATATTTACCAAATAGTGTTGTGTGCCAAGTTTCGTGCAAACCAGACCAAGTTTGAGCTACTTTATGCGCAAACGTGCAAAAAACGCTTAAAAACCATATAAAATTGCAACTTAACACGTAATTTCTAGAATATGACAATGATTTTCAATTCTAACCACTTCAACACAATAATATATATCAAATAGTGTTGTGTGCCAAGTTTCGTGCAAAAAAAAACCAAGTTTGAGCTACTTTATGCGCAAAAGTGCCAAAAACGCATTAAAAACCTTAAAATCGCAACTTAACACGTAATTTCTAGCATATGACAATGATTTTCAATTCTAACCACTTCAACACAATAATATATACCAAATAGTGTTGTGTGCTAAGTTTCGTGCAAAACAAACCAAGTTTGAGCTACTTTATGCACAAACGTGCCAAAAACGCTTAAAAACCCTTAAAATCACAACTTAACACGTAATTTCTAGCATATGACTATGATTTTTAATTCTAACGACTTCAACACAATAATATATACCAAATAGTGTTGTGTGCCAAGTTTCGTGCAAAACAAACCAAGTTTGAGCTACTTTATGCGCAAAAGTGCCAAAAACGCTTAAAAACGCATAAAATCGAATTTGTGTACCTTTATTGCTTTCTATTTTGGAAATGTGGCTCTGAATGTAGATCCCATTTGTCCACGCACTTTTTTCAAAACACATGGGAAAAGTAAGAAAATTTTGTTAGTAATTCGGTTATTAAAACAATTAAACAACAATGCCTAACTTGTAAGATAGTGAACATCACCTCATGTAGATATGGAAAATAGCTACGTTCAGCATCTTTCGTCTCAAAAGTTGCCCGATGTCACTAGGACCAATAATTACAAACGGGCTCTCTAAAAAGCAGTATTGCTCCTTCAGCAGGTTCAGAATGATTGGGTCCTCCTCACTTATGCGAGATGCACAAGTGTGCAGCCATTTGCAATCTTGAGAGAGATCTTTTAGCTCCTCATCAGTCAAAATTGGAGTGCTTGGCATCGACTTTGACCCAGTCGACACCTTTGCTGAGAAACCGACCTCTCTCCAAGATCCCTTTGGACTCTTTTGCTATTTCAATTTATACAATTAATTTAGTGTAAGCATGCAATTAAAAAAATAAAAATAAATAAGGTACAAATGATTCTTACCATGTTAGTGAATCGGACCCAAGCATATGGCCATGTGACGAAATACCTAGGGCGTCTGATAGTTTCTCAAGGCTCCATGCTGGCATTGGAATTGGGAGTGAGAAATCTTCAAACCCCTTTACAATAGTTTCCACGGCCACACTGATGTGGCCACTTGTAACAGGCATTGAAAGCACTGTTTGGCCCTCTTTGTTTGGCTGGGCCACACCATATGCAACCTCAGTTAAGTCGCCATCACTAGCAACACCTAACTGAGGCAACAAAAGAGAACAAGGAATCGCCTCCTGAAAATTGTGTCGTTTAGTATAATAAGCATCATAATAAAATATTAAAACGCGTTGCAATTTAAATTAATAAGTGCTTATATATTTAAAAACTTTGTACCTATAGCACTGGCTCCGGAGTTGGCTCCGGATTTTGAACAACGGAGTTTATGTTCTCCGGTGTGGGGTTTTCCCCTTTAGGGGTATTAGTAATGGGCTGGGGTGCTACGGGGGTAATGGGCTCGGGTGTTGGCTCGACCAAAGCATTAGGATCCCCATGTTGACTTTCCTGATCCTCGACAATCGGGTTTTCCAAGTCAACAACGGGTGCTCTCATCTTCTGCAACACGGCGGCCAGTTTGGCGAGAGCGTCCTTTGTAATCTCCGCAGCGTCGTTCGGGATTGAGTAGCAACACAATCTTTGCTGAATGCCTTTTGTAGCCCTACGCGGACTCCTCCTTTTCCGACTACCCGCCCACTGTAATCTTTCCCTAAGAACATATGCAATGCGTCAACATTGCCTCTTGACGTGAACTCCCCCGTAGCTTCTTTTTCCTTCCAGCCCATTTGTTCAAATTAGAAGTGATATATATAGCAATTAGTATAAGTAAATCAAAGCCAAAAAATACAAAACAAATCAAGAATATACTTAATAATTTCAAAACTCACCACAGCATCAGCAACCTTCTTCGTTCCCAAATCATTAATGGTAAATTTACCACTTGCATCTCGGGAATGAAGCCCGCAATACCAATCACGCACCCGATCTCCAGCAGGAGTATTCAGGGATGCGAAGGTAGTCGTAGATGAAGGCGTGGATTAACTTTGATTGGGGTATAAACCCGCATCCACCCACTCTTTTCGGACCTCATCGTACGTTTTCTGGCCCAAGCAATGATAAAACTTCCTTTTGCTTGCAGAATCAGAAGCTTTACCACGCTTTTCCTAATTAATCAATAGAAATCGAATGTCATGTATTAGTTTAATGCTGAAGCAAAAAAAGTAAATTCAAATTGGTAAACTATAATATAATATGAAATTCTTACAACTTCTATGGGAGTTGTTCTTTTGGCAACAAAGGCCTCCCAATCCCTCTCCGATATGTGACCCCATATTTCGTATGGCATCTTCGAAGGTGATTGCTCTCCACCTTCGTTTCCCGTTTTGACCTTTTTGGTCGTACGGGCACGCCTCTTCGTAATGCAGCCAGATACTAGCTTGGATTTGAAATCTCTGAATCTTTCAGCAACAGCTGAAAGAAACACATTCTTCTTGTCCTCATCGCTCTTGATATGGAAAAGATTCTACAAAAAAATTTGATGTATGCATTTTGTACTATATTTTTATGCTCCTTTCCCTTGCATTTTATGGCATTCTGATGTGTGATTTCGCATTTTCCATATGGTTTTACGTTTGGTTGGAGTTTTTGTGTGTCTTTGATTATTTCAGGCCATTTTACTCCACTCTTGTATTGGAAGCGGATCACTCCTGAGCATTAGAATGCGTGCTTCGAGATTTGGCAGAGTTTGAGACCGCACTACGACACTTTTGTGAGCTCACGGCTCCATTCGGATATGCTTTTAGTCCCGTTGGGTCTCGTTTGTACTTTTGTCGTGTTCTAATGAAGAAAAGTAAGCACAAGATGATGGGTCCGGGCGAGTATTTTCATACCCGAGCGATTTCAATTGAGAAATAGGAATGTAAGCCTCCAAGCCCAAGACCTGGTCGGGTATACTCTAAACCCGGTCGGGTCTGTCAATAATCACTTTCATGAATGTTCAGCTTACGGACCCGGTCCGGTCTTTCTTAAACCCGGTCGGGTCCTGCGTTTTCTGCTCTGTGGAAAACTCCCAGCACACGGACCCGGTCCGGTCTTCCAGAAACCCGGTCCGGTCCTGCTTTAATAACCGTTTTTCCGCACGGTTTTTATTTTATGATGAGGAATGTAACAAGGGGGCAAGCAACATTTTCTTCTCTGTTTTTTTAGATATTATTAACTCTTCACTTTTGGAGAAAAAACTTTGTAACTTTCGATTACTTTCGTTCATCCTTTGGTATTCAACTTCAAGTATTAATTCTTTATCCTTTCCTTGTTATTACTTTTAATCATGTTTTATTTAATTAATTCTTGTTTTGTTGCAATCGATATGTGTGGGTAGTTTCTTAATCTAGGGTTAGATGGAACCCTAGCCATGATGTTAATGATGAATTATTGAATCCCAATCCCTTTTTATTATGCATAATCCTTGTTCATGCTTGGTTTCTTATGCTAGTTAACTCATGTATTTTCAATAGAAATTTTGGAAATTGTGGTTAAAGATTCATTCAATTGCTAACGAAAGTTTGAGTTGAATGAATTGCCTTTTAGATCAAGGGCTTGATAATCTTCATGATAATAGATAGATTTGATTGTTGGATCTTATAGAATACTATGCTCAATGTCATTACTATACTTGATTCCATGAAAATAGGTTTGATAGTATGGTAGTGAAGGTAATAGTCTTCGAAAGGAGTTTTTAGTATCTTTAATGGTGTATTCATCCTATTGAACTTGGTTATGATTGTTGTAGGGGTAGTAGGATCTCATTGTCATCATATCATGCTAGTGGGGAAGTTTATCCCTAGATGTTTTAGTATCATTGATTTACCTTTCTAATTTAATTGCTTGTATTCTAGTCATTTAGTTAGTTTAGACATATATTCTCCAAATTTGTGTGTTACTTAGGATCAATTGGTAGCCGGAAAATAATCATTTACTACATTGTTCCCTGTGGATTCGACCCTAACTGCTGCTATACTAGTTGCATATTAAGAATTGTTTGGTAGTACATAAACGACCTATCAAATTTTGGCGCCGTTGCCGGGGAACAACGGATTAGTTTATTGTTTACTTTCTTAGTTTAAATTGATTCTTTTTTTCTGATTTCGCTTTGTTTATGTCCCCCCTCCCCTATCTATTTAACCCTTTGCTTTTAGTTTCTTTTGTTGCATGCAAACCAGACGACAGGGACATGAACTAGTACCTTTTGACCCTGAAATCGAAGCAACAGCAAGAAGACTCAACTCTAGGCAAAGAAGGCGAAGAAACAGAGAAGGGAAGATTTAACCATGGCTGAAACACCAGAGAAACCCCTCATGGATTACATCACTCCCGATTCTAGCACTGTCACTACTAGCATTTTGAGGCCAGAGATTACCGGGAACCAGTATGAGATTCGGTCAGCATTCTTCAACTGGATTGCTCAGAACCAATTTCATGGTATGGAGAATGAGAACCCAACCGACCACATTAATCTATTCATCGACAAGTGCATGACACACAAGTACAACAACATCACTTCCGATCAATTAATGTTGATAGCTTTCCCTTTTTCTCTTGCGGGGGCGGCTAAGCAGTGGCTATGTGAGGAAGAACCCAACTCCATTGCTACTTGGGAGGCTCTGAAAAAGGCATTCTTGCATTGATACTACGCACCCGGAAAAACTTCAAAGTACCGAAATGAAATATCTACTTTCAAACAAAAAGACGAGGGATCACTCTATGATGCATGGGAGAGATTCAAAAGTCTAATTAGAAAGTGCCCATATCACGGATTACCAGATTGGATGGTTATTGAGACAGTCTACAAAGCTTTGAGGCATGAAATCCAGACTTCTTTGGATGCTGCTGCTGGAGGTAACTTTATGATGAAAACACTAACCCAGGCCAAGAAATTCTTGATGACATGGCCTCAAATTACCACTGGCGAGAACAATCAACTCCAAAGCGAGGTGGTAGGTATGAAGTGGATGCTATTGTTGCTTTGACTAATAATGTACAGGCTTTGACAAGGAAGGTTGAGCAATTGGATGTAGCTGCAGTAGATAAAGTCCGTGGTGCTTGTGGCTTAAATGGGCATTCCAGCGTTGATTGCCAACTTCAAGCCGAAGGGGCTGCTACTGTGGAACAAGTCAACGCCATCCAAAATCAGAATGCCAGACAACAATACAACCCCTATTCCAACACCTTCAACCCAGGATGGAGGGATCATCCAAATTTCTCCTACAGAAACAACAATGCCCAGAATCCCTCATCCTCGTACAACTTACCATCGGGTTTCCAACAAAGACCTCCCTTCCCACCTCAACAACAACATCCACCGAAGTCCAACCTTGAGAGCTTGATGGAGAACTTCATTGCTACCCAAAGCAATCAAAATAAACACTTCAGCACCTCCATTAATTAGATTTTATCTCACAACAAAATGATCGATACTCAGATGGCTTAGATGGCACAACAATTAAGTAACTTGTCCATGCAAAAGGGGCAACTTCCGGGAAACACAGAAAAAAAACCCAACCACATCTCCCCATCAGCAACTTAATGCAGTAACTACGAGGAGTGGTAGGACACCTCATGATCCAGCCCCTAAAGTAAAGACCCCACCTATTGTTTTTCCAGATGCAGGAACTAATGATGATGTTTCTGAAGAAAAGAAGGATGAGCCAGTCAATTCAGACAAGCCCACAATTGGCGGTCGAACTTACACACCACCAGTGCCGTTTCCTTCTAGATTGGCATAGGCGAAGCTTGAGCATAAATATGGAAAATTTCTTCAAGTTTTGAGCAAGCTACAGATCAACATCCCCTTCTTAGAAGCCATTAAGGAAATACCCTCTTATGCTAAATTCCTCAAGGACATCATTTCTAACAAACGTAAGCTAGAGGAGAGTGTGGTGGAAACTTTGAATGGGCAATGTAGTGCTATTTGGGATGCAAGGTTCCTAAGAAACAAGCTGATCCTGGTAGTTTTACTATCTCGCTGAAGTTGGGGAAATATGTGTCTGCCGTAGCCCTTGTTGATTTAGGGGCTAGTGTGAGTGTGATGCCCTTGACATTATGCAAAAAGATCAATGGCGAGATGAAAGCCACTCGAATGTCTATACAATTAGCCGATCGATCTGTGAGATACCCAGTTGCTATTCTTGAGGATTTCCCTGACCAAGTTGGTAATTACTTCGTACCCTACGATTTCGTCATCATGGATATGGAAGAGGATGCCCGCATTCCGGTGATTTTGGGTTGTGATTTTTTAAAGACTACAGCAGCCATTTTTGATGTGAAGAATGGGAAGTTATCACTTGAGATTTTGGGAGAACAGCTGCATTTCCATCTCCCCTCATCCATGGCACATCCTGCCATTGGGGAGACTGTTTATCGGTTGGATGCGATAGTTGATGCTACTGGAATCCACACCTTCCATTGTTGATCCGCTTTATGCAGCTATTGAGGGCAACTATGAGAAGGATAGAGCCGATGTGATTGAGATGGTCCAAGTTTTAGATGCTGCACCTACATTTGTTCCTGTCAAAGCTAAGTTTGAGGATATCCCACCTTTGAAGGTGTCCACCATTGAGGAACGAAAGGAGTGTACTACGCCTCCTCAGGTAGAATTAAAACCTCTTCCCCCTTCTTTGAAGTATGTTTTCCTAGAGGATAATGATACCTACCTTGTTATTGTCAATGCTGAACTCAATGGCACTCAAATTGAGCGATTGCTCACAGTTCTGAAAAAGTATAAGAGTGTTATTGGGTACACTATTGATGACATCAAGGGTATTAATCCTTCATTCTGCACTCATAAGATCTTTCTTGAAGATGATCATACCTCTTTTATAGAACCACAACGAAGGCTTAATCCTAATATGAAGGAGGTAGTCAAGAAAGAAGTTCTTAAACTACTTGAAGCAGGAATAATATTCCCCATTTCAGATAACAAGTGGGTGAGTCCTGTTCAAGTAGTTCCCAAAAAGGGAGGTATGACCGTTGTAAAGAATGACAAAGGAGAATTGATTTCCACTAGAACTGTCACAGAATGGCGAATGTGTATTGACTATCGCAAGCTGAATAAAGCCACCCGAAAAGACCATTTCCCTCTCCCTTTCATTGATCAGATGTTGGAAAGAATGGCTAAGCATTCCTTTTTCTGTTACTTAGATGGATACTCAGGTTTCTTTCAAATTCCCATCCATCCAAGTGATCAGGAAAAGACGACATTCACTTGTCCTTATAGCACCTTTTCATATCGCAGAATACCATTTGGTCTTTGTAATGCGCCCACCACATTCCAATGATGCATGATGGCAATTTTCTCAGATTTCATTGAAAATATCATGGAAGTTTTTATGGATGATTTCTCGGTTTACAGAACATCTTTTGATTTATGCTTGCAAAATTTAGAAAAGGTGTTAAGTAGATGTGAGGAAGTCCATCTGATATTGAACTGGGAAAAATGTCATTTTATGGTCCAACAGGGAATTGTTTTGGGTCATGTGATCTCCAATAGGGTTATTGAGGTCGATAAAGCAAAAATTGATGTGATTGAGCGATTACCACCCCCCACTTCTGTAAAAAGGGTTCGTAGCTTCCTTGGGCATGCGGGTTTTTACCGCTGCTTCATAAAGAATTTTTCTCAAATCGCTCGTCCATTAACTGAGCTCTTGGACAAAGATACCCCCTTTGTGTTTTCTGATGCTTTTGTTGAAGCTTTTAGCAGGTTAAAACAAGTTTTGATTTCTGCACCGATCATCCAACCACCGGATTGGAACCTGCCGTTCGAGATAATGTGTGATGCAAGTGATTTTGCAGTTGGGGCAGTGTTGGGCCAAAGGAGAACGGCAAACTCCATGCCATTTATTATGCCAGTAAAACACTTGATGCCGCCCAACTCAATTATGCTACCACTAAAAAAGAGTTGTTGGCGGTAGTGTTTGCGGTGGAGAAATTTCGATCCTGCCTTCTTGGGTCGAAAGTGATTGTGCATACAGATCATGCAGCATTGAGGTATTTGATGACTAAGAAAGATGCTAAACCTCGACTGATTCGTTGGGAATTATTACTTCAAGAGTTCAATTTGGAAGTTAAGGATAAAAAGGGGGTCGAAAACGTAGTAGCTGATCATTTGTCTCGCCTTCTTCTTGAGGATGTTGATGACGGTCCTGCTATAGATGATTCATTTCCTGATGATCATCTCTTTGCCATCTCACTTGGCAAAGCACCGTGGTACGCCGACATAGCCAACTTTTTGGCTAATCAAATTCTACCTCATGATCTCACTTACCAGCAAAAGAAGAAATTTCTCCATGAAGCAAGGAAGCATTATTGGGATGACCCTAATCTGTACAAGCTTTGTGCCGATACGGTCATTAGGAGGTGTATTCCGGAAGATGAGGTAGCATCGGTGATTGCTCATTGTCATGATTTGCCTGCAGGAGGCCATGCCGGGGCCACTAAGACTGCTGCAAAAATCCTTCACTGTGCTTTCTATTGGCCTACATTGTTCAAAGATGTTCATGAGTAATGTGCAATCGTGTGATCGCTGTCAGCGTACTGGAAACCTCACTAGGCGGTCTGAAATGCCTTTAAATAACATTCTTGAAGTAGAGTTGTTTGATGTCTGGGGTGTCGATTTTATGGGACCGTTTCCTTCTTCTTACGGGAACAAGTACATCTTGGTCGCCGTAGACTATGTCTCCAAGTGGGTGGAAGCCATTGCCACCCCCACTAATGATGCAAGAGTAGTAGCTCGGTTCTTCAAGAGAGTTATTTTCCCTCGTTTTGGTACACCCCGTGTGTTGATTAGCGATAGAGGGTCACATTTTATAGAAGAGAAGTTCGAGTCTATGTTGAAAAAGTATGGTGTGCATCATCGTGTAGGTTTGTCATATCACCCCCAAACTAGTGGGCAATAGAGATCTTTAACCGTGAAAACAAGTCCATCCTAGAGAAAACGGTTGCAAGATCAAGGAAAGATTGGGCTAACAAGTTGGATGATGCTTTATGGGCGTACCGAACTGCTTTCAAGACTCCCATCGGTACCACTCCCTATAGATTGGTGTACGGAAAAGCTTGCCATCTCCCCGTTGAACTTGAGCATCGCGCTTATTGGGCTATCAAGGCCCTCAACTTTGATTCGCATGCTTCGGGAGAAAATAGAATGTTACAACTTGCAGAGTTAGATGAGCTTCACCTTGATGCGTACGAAAGTTCTAAGTTATACAAGGAGAGAACCAAGAGGTGGCATGACAAGCACATCCAAAGGCGTGAATTCAAGGAAGGAGAACTAGTCTTATTGTTCAATTCTCGTCTCAAGCTATTTCCAGGTCAACTCAAATCCAGGTGGTCTGGACCATTCCAAGTCACCAAGGTCTTCCCTTATGGTTCTGTAGAAGTTTGGAGCGAGGGGAGCGGTACATTCAAGGTGAATGGGCAACGGTTGAAACATTACCAAGCTGGAGTACCCATTCAAGGGAACCAGGTTTATAACCTTTCCCTTCCTTCTTCCTACTGAGTTGTTGAAGGAAGTCTAGCTATAGACTATAAATAAAGCGCTTATTGGGAGGCAACCCAAGTTTTTGAGTTCTAATTTAGATTTTTTGTGATTTGTATGCTTAGTAAAAAAAAAAAAAATTAATAATAATAATAATAATAATAAATTCTGGAAGTTAGCTAAACCTGGTCGGGTTTCCTTAAAGACCAGGTCGGGTCCGAGCACACTGCACTTTCACTAAAACTAGGTTGCACAGAAACCCAGTCGGGTTTCACTGAAGACCAGGTCGGGTCCGTGAGGCAGCAGAAAAACAGAGACTCTGAATTTCAGCAAACCCGGTCGGGTTTAATGGGATACCCGGACGGGTCTTTGAACGGCTGTTTTAAAATCCGCTTTTCCCTTCTCTTCTCCTCCACTTTCCTCCATACTCATTCTCAAGCTTTCTCTCTCTAAATTTCACCATCTTCACCCTCTTCAAAAATTCCATCAAAACACACAAAAAATCCATCAAAAATCACATCTTTCTCTTCCCCTTCCTCCCTTCTTCAACATCCATGCTTCTATTTTCACTCAAACCCTAACTTTCTCTCTTCTCAAAAAGGGCTCCATTTTCTTTCAAACTCAAGGATGTCAAAGAGGCAACGATCTACTACTCGTGGAGCATCATCTTCTCGCGGAGGAAACCGTCAACCACCAATTCCTTCCGACCCGGAATACCCCGACATCATCTTTCGAGATGAGCATCAACATAAGAAGTTTCTTCAGGTTAAGGTACGGGCTATTCTTACCTCACGTTTTTTCTGTCATGCATCTTTAAGAGAACTTGGAATTTACAATGCTATGTCAAATCTGTGTGCTGCACTGAATTTCACTACTATGTTCAACATGTATTATAATTCTCACCCTGCATTAGTTTATGAATTCTTAAGTTCTTGTGAGGAAGCAGTGTTAAATGGTGTACATGGCATGTCCTTCCGTTTGTTAAATGTTGACCGATTTTTATCTTGTGCTGAACTTGGAGAACTCTTTGGGCTAGATCCTGATTGGGGACTTTTGAAGGGTGCTTCGGGTCAATCTGCTTATGTAATTTGGAGAAAAATAACCGGAAAGCAGGAATTTGACCCAAAGCATCTAACAATTGCGAATGTGCAACACCCGGTGTTAAGAATTTTCCTGAAATTTCTATCTACCACTTTGTTTGCCCGGCATGATCATAGTGCATCTAGGTTAAATCATGTTGCATTCTTGGCTCACGCTCTTAGGAGCAACGCCGATCCTCACCATGCACTTCCTATGAGAATGGTGAAACATTTGACCGGATTGAACTCTAGGCCTATTAAGTCGGAACTTTTAATTGGTGGTATTGTCACTTGCATTGCTGCCCATTTTGGTTTTGTAGACTCTGACGAGAGGCACCCTGACGCCTTGTTCACAACCGGCTTCCTCAAGCATGCCAACTATATTACGGACCAAACCGGTCCTTTTCTTTGGCATGTTGGGAGGAGAATAATTGTTTTACCATCAAGGAAGCTTCCACCACTTTCCCCTGATTTGCCTCACTACCTGTTATTTCCTCCTGCTGGTTTTGTGGTTGAGGAGGAATATGATCATTTAGCACAGGAAGATCATGAGGAAGAGGAACACATTCATGACTTCCATCCACCTCACGACCCTCCACTCCATCCGAGTATTCCTCCTATCCCCCATTCTTACAACCACTTCCAACGCGCTGTCATGACCCAATTTTCTCACTTGAACACCCGGTTAGATGACGTTTCTCAGCATATGGCTCAGTTAGAGCTAGACCAGCGTCGAGCTCTTGAGCCTATTTACGGCCAATTCTATCAAACCGGTGTATTTCCTCAAGGGTTTTCTGAACACCCTTCTTGGTTTGACCCCACTAGATGGGGCGGTCCTTCTGGTTCTGGAGGTGGTGGTTCAGGCCAGTGATCATTAATTTGATCTTGTGCCAAACACTGAGGATCGTGCTTAGACTGGCTTGAGGGGGATAATCACTTCTCATTTACTCACTCATTCATGCATCTGTATAGTTTTATCATTTTCAGCATATAGAGTTAGGTTTTACTTTTTCGCATGCATAAAAAAATTAAAAAAAATATAAAAAATATAAAAAAAAGTGTTATGGCTTGATGAGAACTGTTGGAATCTCCTATATATGAGTAACACTGTCCTTTCCCCTAAAATGAATTTCGCAAAATGTTTTGACTGGTATTTTGGCATGTGATACTGTTATTTGGATGTCAGAGGTAAACCGCAGACACTCCTAATTTGAGAACCAGTTAAGTGGCTTTTAATTGCCTCATGAGCATGAGTAGGTTAGCTGGTGAGTACGCCTAATCAAATGTGTGTGCATTATCTGCTAGGATGCCCATTAGGGGCTAGACTGATCTTGACTTTGCTTTACTCCTCCTAGAATTTGACTAGATGTACCTTGTTGAAAACGATTGTCAGGTTTAGATGTTACTTAAAACCACATGGACTAAAAAGCCACCTTGCACTACTTGACATTAGGTTTTAGCCCTCTTGAGCTTGAGCCTCTTTTCTTTCAACCCGCATTAATAAAGCTCCACAATCCCAAAATTTTCCCCTCTACACCTTAGGGAGTGAATTGGCTATCTGAGTTTGATGTTGGTTGTTGGTGTGGTTACCGGTCCATAATTGTAAAATCTTGAGTTTCTTTTAAAATTCCTTTGTATATAGATAACCCTAAGTATTATTTCCTAAAAAAAAAACCCAAAAGAAACAACAAAAAGAATGTGATTTTTGTTTGTAGTTATAAATTCAAATAAAAAGGGGTTATATCTTATTCCTCTAGAAGCTCGAAATTTCATTGGTTAAGTTCATTTACGATTGGCTGTATGATGTTCATGCTCGAAGTGTGTGTAGTTGCGGGAGAAAAGAGTCTTCACTCCCTATTGTCCCTACTAGGTCTCAAATTTTAGCACGACTAATAACCTTAGCCAACGTTACTCCCATTATTAGCCTGATTTGATTCTCTTGGTAGTTGAAGTCTATTTTAAAGGAAAAGGATAGCAAAGTTAAAGTGAAAGTCTTTAGAATGTTGTTTTGCATTGGAGAGATCTTTTTATCCTTCTAAATACATGAGTATGAGAGTTGGGAGGGAAACACTGCTTGGGAATGGAAGTAGTCATTTTTACTACTTCGGTGTGTGTAATGAGTCTTAAAATCATCAACGATGGAGTGGTGAGTTGCCCCGTGAGTACCTCCTTATTTGATTTATGATGTGTTTACGATGGCCTTAACTGGTTACCTTTTAGATGAATCGTGAAAGCCTGATTGCACTATGATATTCCGGATTGATGTTGAGTGCGCCTAAATGCCGAGTCGTTTGAAGTTGCTTTTAAAAGAATTTCGAAAATTTTGGGGAAGAACTTTGTTGACCTATATGATCTCCACTTTTCTTTGATGGTCCATTTGCTTGGGGACAAGCAAGGGTTTGGCTTGGGGGAGTTTGATGTATGCATTTTGTACTATATTTTTATGCTCCTTTCTTTTGCATTTTATGGCATTCTGATGTGTGATTTCGCATTTTCCATATGGTTTTACGCTTGGTTGGAGTTTTTGTGTGTCTTCGATTATTTCAGGCCATTTTACTCCACTCTTGTATTGGAAGCGGATCACTCCTGAGCATTAGAATGCGTGCTTCGAGATTTGGCAGAGTTCGAAACCGCACTACGGCACTTTTGTGAGCTCACGGCTCAATTCGGATATGCTTTTAGTTTCGTTGGGTCTCGTTTGTACTTTTGTCGTGTTCTAATGAAGAAAAGTAAGTACAAGATGATGGGTCCGAGCGAGTATTTTCATACCCGAGCGATTTAAATTGAGAAATAGGAATGTAAGCCTCCAAGCCCAGGACCCGGTCGGGTATACTCTAAACCTGGTCGGGTCTGTCAATAATCACTTGCATGAATGTTCAGCTTACGGAGCCGGTCCGGTCTTGCTTAAACCCGGTCGGGTCCTGCGATTTCTGCTATGTGGAAAACTCTCAGCACACGGACCCGGTCCGGTCTTCCGGAAACCCGGTCTGGTCCTGCTTTAATAACCGTTTTTCCGCACGGTTTTTATTTTATGATGAGGAATGTAACAAGGGGGCAAGCAACATTTTCTTCTCTGTTTTTTTAGATATTATTAACTCTTCACTTTTGGAGAAAAAACTTTGTAACTTTCGATTACTTTCGTTCATCCTTTGGTATTCAACTTCAAGTATTAATTCTTTATCCTTTCCTTGTTATTACTTTTAATCATGTTTTCTTTAATTAATTCTTGTTTTGTTGCAATTGATATGTGTGAGTAGTTTCTTAATCTAGGGTTAGATGAAACCCTAGCCATGATGTTAATGATGAATTATTGAATCCCAATCTCTTTTTATTATGCATAATCCTTGTTCATGCTTGGTTTCTTATGCTAGTTAACTCATGTATTTTCAATAGAAATTTTTGAAATTGTGTTTAACGATTCATTCAATTGCTTTTAGATCAAGGGCTTGAAATTGCTAGTTAACTTATGCTAGTTAACTCATGTATTTTCAAGGGCTTGAAATTGTGTTTAACGAAAGTTAGAGTTGAATGAATTTCCTTTTAGATCAAGGGCTTGATAATCTTCATGAGAATAGATAGATTTGATTGTTGGATCTTATAGAATACTATGCTCAATGTCATTACTATACTTGATTCCATGAAAATAGGTTTGATAGTATGGTAGTGAAGCTAATAGTCTTCGAAAGGAGTTTTTAGTATCTTTAATGGTGTATTCATCCTATTGAACTTGGTTATGATTGTTGTAGGGGTAGCAGGATCTCATTGTCATCATATCATGCTATTGGGAAAGTTTATCCCCAGATGTTTTAATATCATTGATTTACCTTTCTAATTTAATTGCTTGTATTCTAGTCATTTAGTTAGTTTAGACATATATTCTCCAAATTTGTGTGTTACTTAGGATCAATTGGTAGCCGGAAACTAATCATTTACTACATTGTTCCCTGTGGATTCGACCCTAACTGCTGCTATACTAGTTGCATATTAGGAATTGTTTGGTAGTACATAAAGGACCTATCAAAATTATATTTATTACTGTCAATTAAATTATTTTTAAAATGAAACTAAATGAATAAAAATAGTAAAGTTGCTTACCACAGTATCATTCCATAGAGAGTTCTTCAAACCCTCTGGAACCTCGTTCCATGCGTGCAATATGGAAAGCTTGCGGATACATAGGCCCACTTGTTTTCCATATTGCCTACGCTATTTTCCGCAGGGTTGACCCAATGCATTGTATTCCAAATGCATGGGTTCTGTGACTTTGAAGTTTTTCGTAGGACCTCGCCGTTTTCTTTTCTTACTGGTAGTGGGAGCATCCATTGGTGGGGCGTCTTTAGTCTCAAAATCATTGTCAATCGGTGGAGCGTCTTCAGCCATACGCTCTTATCTCACAATTTGGTCCTCTTCACTGTCATAACTACGATGCTCATTATCCGAGGTCTCAATCTCGGGGACAATTTCGTCTCTGAATAGATGCATTGTATATCAGTACCTGAAAGAGTATGAATAGAAATATATTAGAACATAAGCTAAGTAATATTAAGAATATGACTATGATTTACATTAAGTAATATTAAGAATATGACTAAGAACATAAGCTAAGTTTCTTGCAAAACAAACCAAGTGCCAAAAAAACTTTAAAAAGCTTTAAATTCATACCTTGTGAATCACTTAATTCAAATGTATTCCTTCCGTGTGATCTACACGCATATAACCAACATCTACATCATCTACATCATCTTGATCCACTAATTTTGGATTGATAAAGGGAGGGAGTCTTCAAAAGCTTCATATTCTTCCTCATCCTCAACATCACCTATACCAAGGATGCTTCTTTTTCCCGGTACAACAATAGACCATTTTCTACAATGTAGAATACTTGCTTGGCTTGTGTGGCTAGTATGAATGGCTCCTCACTATCACGCAAACGAGCTAAGTCTACAAGAGTGAATCCACAAGGGTGGTCATGTTTTATTCATCATCGATTATTATCTACCCACTTACATTTGAAAAGACCAATATTGAAAGTAGAGTAGTCAAGCTCCCATATTTCATGTACCCGCCCGTAGTATACCAATTTAGCATCAACCGGCGCTTGATCCTTCGCACTCGCGTAAAATGTAGATGACGCCAAAATAGAAACCCCACTATTCTGTAGATACGATGACTTCTTTTCTTGACCCTCAGTCCAAAATGTGAAGCCATTGACTTCGTAACCCTCATATATGTTGACATCATCACGCGGACCAAAAGCTAACCACTTAACAATTTTGGATACAACATGCTTGAGTTCTTTGCATATTACTCAATTATGAAACCAATTAATAAACGTCTTGTTATGCAACTGCATCAATGCCCTATCCCCTTTAGAAGGATGTTTTGCGCGCAATATAACAAAATGCTCACTCAAAAAAGAATGAACTTCTGGAATATGATGCAACACATACAAGTGTGCTTGTAGAAGGCTTTCTCGAACAGGTGTGACCGATATGGAGCCAATTGTTCCTTTTCCCTCAAGCTTTCCTTCATGTCTAGAGGTGGGAAGTCCAATAGGCTTTGCCATGGCCAAATACTCGGCTATAAAGTTACTAATCTCATCGCTCAATGTGCCTTGAATCATACTCCCCTCGGGTTGTGCTGGATTCCTCACCTTGTTTTGTAAAACACCCATGTGTCTTTCAAAAGGATAACACCATCTTAAAAAAACTGGACCCAAAAGCTTGATCTCACGAACGAGATGGACAATAAGATGAACCATTATGTCAAAGAAAGAAGGTGGAAAATACATCTCAAACTTGAATAAAGTTACAATCACGTCGAGTTGAAGTGCATCAAGTTTAAAGGGATCAAGAACTTTACTACAAATTGTGTTGAAGAACGAACATAGCTCGGTAATAGCATATCTCACATGTTTTGGCAGTATTCCATGGATTGTAATTGGTAAGAACACTTGCATCATTACATGGCAATCGTGAGATTTCATGCTTCCCAACTTCAGCTTACCATTTAGGCTCACAAATCTCTTCATGTTGGATGAGTACCCAGACGGAACCTTAATGCCATACAAACACTCACCAAATGTCCGCTTCTCTGCTTTGGACAATGTGTAGCAAGCTGGAGGTAAATAAACTTTGTCATTACTCATCTTCTTCTTACTGCCACCACTTCATCAGCTCTATTTTTTTTTTCTTACTCACCTTAACATGTTCCCACAACTCCGGACGAAAACCCTTCCATTCAAACCAATCTCGCACGGCCCTAACATCCTTTGTCTTACCCGGAATGTTCATGAGAGTCCCGAGTATGGCATCGCATACATTTTTCTCTATATGCATAACGTCAAGACAATGCCTAACCTGTAGATATCTCCAATATGGAAGCTTCCAAAAGATTGATTCTTTTTTTCATAATCGATATTCACCCCCTTGCACTTGCCCCGTTTTACCAAATACAGTCTCAACTCCCTTAACCTGTTCATAAACCTCATAACCGATCAACGGTCGACGAGCTACACGGTCCTCAACCTCCTCGTTGAACAACTTCTTCTTCTTACGATATTGGTGGTCTCGTGGGAGGAACTTTCGATGGTACATGAATACGTGTTTGCACTTAGGAATCCACGTGGATTCCATGTCATCGATACATATTGGGCATGCTTTCTTCCCTTTGTTCTTATACCCCGATAAGTTTCCATATGCCGTAAAATCATTAACGGTGCATAAACGCATTGCACGCAAGGTGAACTCCTCATTAGCATATGCATCAAACACTGAAACGCCTTCATCCCACATCTTTCTCAAATCTTCAACGAGAGGTGCAAGATACACATCTATGTCATTGCCAGGTTGTTTAGGACCCGAGATAAGAAGCGAAAGCATTATGTACTTACGCTTTATACACAACCAAGGTGGCAAATTATAGATCACTAAAAGTACCGGCCAAGTACTATGTTGAGAACTAAGATTGCCGAATGGGTTCATTCCATCTGTACATAGTCCGAGCCTTAAATTACAAACCTCATCCCCAAAAGTCTTATGGAACCTATCAATACTCTTCCACTCCGGAGAATCAGATGGATGTGTGAGCAAGTGACCTTTCTTCACCCTATCTGCATGCCACCTCAAATTTAACGCATCTTTCTTTATAGAAAACAAACGCTTGAATCTAGGTATTATTGGAAGATACCACAATACCTTAGCCGGGGGCCCTTTAGCATCCCGAGCCCCTTTATGCTTGTAGCGCGATAACCCACACCTAGGACACTCTTCTAAGTTCTCGTTTTCATTCCGATACAACACACAATCATTCGGACACGCATGAATCTTCTGGTACTCTAAGCCGAAAGGACACATGAGCTTTTTGGCATAATATTTCGACTTTGGAAGTTCATTTCCCTCAGGAAGCATCTCACCTAACGCTTCTAATAACATTGTGAAACTAGCGTCAGTCCAATTGAACTTTGACTTAATGTTGAAAATTGTCAACACTGCTGTTAGTTTGGTGAACTTTGTACATCCAGGGTACAAAGGCTTTTGAGAAGCCTCTGTCAACAAGGCAAAAACACGAGGACGTTTTCCTAACTCATCCTCGACTCCCTCCATCATCTCATCAACATGATCCACATCCACATCGACATTCTCTTCATCTGTCTCATACCCATCAACATTATCTACTACATCCTCATTGACATCGGCCACATTATTGACGTCCTCAAAAACACTTTTCTCTTTGTAAACTCTCTCCTCACCATGCCAAACCCAAACATGATATTGAGGCCTAAACCCACGTAGAAGTATGTGCTCCCTAAGGATATCAACACTATCTACCTTTGATACATTGCCACAACTGACACATGGGCAATAAAAACCAACTACCCCCGTCCTAAGTTGATGTTCAACCGCAATACTACAAAATTCTAATACGCCATCAATAAATTCCGACGATTCAATGCTTCCATACATCCAAGAACGATCTTTTGTCATCCTAATTAGTGTGATTAATTGATTCAAAACAAAATTAATACACAACTTTTAAACATATATACTTATTTATAATAAACATATTTAACCCTAAAAATATATACTTTGAATAATTAACATTGTATAACCTTAGAAATATAACGTTTAGAATATAAATAATAAAATCAAATCATTTAACCTTAGAAATATAAGTATTCTAATTCTAATAATTAAAGGCAAGTATAACAACAAACCACATTTTTAACAAAATATGCAAATAATTAACAAACCACACACAAACCACATTCACAAACAATAAAAATATAAACTTGCAAATTTACAAAACAAATAGAAATTACCTTGATTTCGTGGGTTATGTAATAATCTACAAAGAAAAAAAATTAATTAGCACTAATTTTCATAATTCGTATGCAGTAGAAGAATAATTCGTATGCAGTAGAAGAATAATTCGTATGCAAAGCACATTAAAAAGAGAAATATAATAATAATTGGTATGCATTAGATTTTTAAAGCAGTATTAGATTAACAAGTCCTTTAAGTTTTGAAGATTTTTCATATGCAGTAGATTAACAAACCACATTTTAAAGGTTTTTCGTATGTATTGAAATTAAAAAGTGAAATAATACCTTAATTCGTGAGTTTTGAAGATGAACAAGACCAAATGCCTTTGGTTTCAAACGATTTTGAAGAATGATGATGAACAAGAACACAGTAGAAGAACAACAGCAAGGATTTACGTTTGTGAACAAGAAGTTTGATTTCTGGGTTTGTGAAAATGAAGATGAACACAAGAAACAAACACAAATCTTGATGCTTAATCTTATACGTTTGTGAAGATGAAGAAGAGGAACGTAGCAAATGAAAATGAAGATGAAGCGTTTTTTCAAAGGGTTCGTTTGAGAGAACAAAGCAAAGTGTATACGTATTTGTGAAGGGTTTTGTGAAAAAAGAAACTGGAGGGTTTTTAATTAAATTAATGTCCAACGTTCATTTGCTGCAGTTCAAACTAAACCGGAGCAATTAAAAAATTTGTGAAAGGTTATTTGCTGCGGTTCAAGCAAAACCGGAGCAATTAATGTATTTGTGAAGAATTATTTGCTACGGTTCAAGCAAAACCGGAGCAATTAATGTATTTGTGAAGGGTTATTTGCTGCGGTCCCATGGAAAACCGCAAAAATTAATTTTTTTTTTCTAATTCATTTTCCTATTTATTGCTGTGAATATACAAAAACGACAGCAAATACATTTTTTTCCACTAGTGCACAAAAGCTTTGATCTGCAATAATGGAGGAGTAAAAGAGAATGGGTTAGGTTAAGGGATGTGTTAAATGTTAACCTACCCATGTCAACTAAAGGGGAAGGAAGAAAGTCAAAGTTGAAAAGAGTAGTCAACCGGTAAAATTGTACGGAATTGGTCACTTAGATTGAATACCGGTCAAAACGCAACTTTGGAGGCTATAATTCGCAAAAGCATCAAAAACATTAAGGCCGTAATTCACAATTAATTCATATATATATATATACATATATATATATATATATATATATATATATATATATATATATATATATATATATATATATATATATATATATATATATATATATATATATATATATATATATATATATATATATATATATATATATATATATATATATATATATATATATATATATATATATATATATATGTATATATACATATATATATATACATATATATATATACATATTATATATATATATATATATATATATATATATATATATATGTATATATACATATATATATATACATATATATATATACATATTATATATATATATATATATATATATATATATATATATATATATATATATATATATATATATATATATATATATATATATATATATATATATATATATATATATATATATATATATATATATATATATATATATATATATATATATATATATATATATTCATATATATATATATATATATATATATATATATATATATATATATATATATATACATATATATATACATATATATATATATATATATATATATATATATATATATATA
>NC_080061.1:18946021-18990918 GCF_026212465.1 Amaranthus tricolor
TTTTAATGCTCTTTTGGAACTTAGTCGCTTAAAGTCGTTCAAAATTTGTTTGTTTCGCATGAACCGTGGCACAAAACACTGTTTAGGTTGTATTATTGTGTTGAAATTGTTAGAGTTGAAAAACAATAGTTATGCGCCTTGAAATTAAGGTGCGAAGTTGCATTTTAAAGGTTATTAATGAGATTTGGCACTTGCTCGCCCATATTCTTTCAAACTTTCTTTGTTTAGCATTAAACTTGGCACACAACACAAGTATTTATATATTATTGTGTTGAAATGGATAGAATTGAAAACAATAGTCATATGCTTGATATTACGTTCAAAGTTGCGTTTTTACGGTTTTTAATGGTCTTTTGGAACTTAGTCGCTTCATGTCGTTCAAACTTGGTTTGTTTCGCATGAACCGTGGCACACAACACTAATTAGTATATATTATTGTGTTGAAATGGTTAGAATTGAAAGCAATAGTCATACGCTTGAAATTAAGTGCGAACTTGCGTTTTCAAGGGTTATTAAAGATTTTTGGGACTTGCTCGCTTAAAGTGGTTCGAATTTTGTTTGTTTAGCATGAAACTTTGCACACAATACAATTTTGCATATATTATTGTATTGAAATGGTTAGAATTGAAAATAATAGTCATATGCTTTATATTACGTTCAAAGTTACGTTTGTAAGGTTCTTAATGCTTTTTCGGCACTTAGTCGCTTAAAGCCGTTGAAACTTGGTTTGTTTGGCATGAAACGTAGCACACAACACTATTTGGTATATATTATTCTGTTCCAATGGTTACAATTTAAATCAAGAGTCATAGGCTTGATATTACGTTGGAAGTTGTGTTTTTAATGTTCTTTAAAACATTTTTGGCACTAACTTGCTTCAAGACTTTAAAACTTTGTTTATTTGGTATAAATGTCGGCACACAATAGTATTTAGTATATATTATTGTGTTGAAATTGTTAGATTTGAAAACAATAGTAAAATGTTGATATGGCGTTCAAAGTTGCGTATTCATGGTTATTAAAGCTTTTTCAGCACTTACTCTCTTAAAGTTGTTCAAACTTGGTTTGTTAAGCATAAAACTTGGCACACAACACTATTTGGGTATATATTATTGTGTTGACATGGTTAGCATTGAAAATTATAGTCATTTGCTATATATTATGTTCAAAGTTGCGTTTTTATGGTTTTTTAATGCTTTTTTGGCACTCACTCGCTTAAAACTGTTTAAACATACTTTGTTTGGCATGAAATTTGGCACACGACACTATTTGGTATACATTTTTGTGTTGAAATGGTTAGAATTGAAAACAATCGAGATATGCTTGATATTACGATCAAAGTTGTGTTTTTAAGTATTTAAATGCTTTTGGAACTAACTTTATTCAAGACGTTAAAACTTGGTTTATTTGGCCTGAAACTTGGCACACAATAGTATTTAGTATATTTATTGTGCTGAGATGGTTAGATTTGAAAACAATAGTTATATGCTTGATATTACGTTGAAAGTTGCGTTTTTAAGGTTATTAAAGCTTTTTCGGCACTTACTCGCTTAAAGTCATTCAAACTGTGTTTGTTGAGCATAAAAATTGGCGCACAACACTACTTGGTATATATTATTGTGTTGCAATGGTTAGAATTGAAAACAATAGTCATATGCTTGATATTATGCTCAAACTTGCGTTTTTCTGGTTTTTAATGCTCTTTTGGAACTTAGTCGCTTAAAGTCGTTCAAAATTTGTTTGTTTCGCATGAACCGTGGCACAAAACACTGTTTAGGTTGTATTATTGTGTTGAAATTGTTAGAGTTGAAAACAATAGTTATGCGCTTGAAATTAAGTGCGAAGTTGCATTTTAAAGGTTATTAATGAGATTTGGCACTTGCTCGCCCATATTCTTTCAAACTTTCTTTGTTTAGCATTAAACTTGGCACACAACACAAGTATTTATATATTATTGTGTTGAAATGGATAGAATTGAAAACAATAGTCATATGCTTGATATTACGTTCAAAGTTGCGTTTTTACGGTTTTTAATGGTCTTTTGGAACTTAGTCGCTTCATGTCGTTCAAACTTGGTTTGTTTCGCATGAACCGTGGCACACAACACTAATTAGTATATATTATTGTGTTGAAATGGTTAGAATTGAAAGCAATAGTCATACGCTTGAAATTAAGTGCGAACTTGCGTTTTCAAGGTTATTAAAGATTTTTGGCACTTGCTCGCTTAAAGTGGTTCGAATTTTGTTTGTTTAGCATGAAACTTTGCACACAATACAATTTTGCATATATTATTGTATTGAAATGGTTAGAATTGAAAATAATAGTCATATGCTTTATATTACGTTCAAAGTTACGTTTGTAAGGTTCTTAATGCTTTTTCGGCACTTAGTCGCTTAAAGCCGTTGAAACTTGGTTTGTTTGGCATGAAACGTAGCACACAACACTATTTGGTATATATTATTCTGTTCCAATGGTTACAATTTAAATCAAGAGTCATAGGCTTGATATTACGTTGGAAGTTGTGTTTTTAATGTTCTTAAAACATTTTTGGCACTAACTTGCTTCAAGACTTTAAAACTTTGTTTATTTGGTATAAATGTCGGCACACAATAGTATTTAGTATATATTATTGTGTTGAAATTGTTAGATTTGAAAACAATAGTAAAATGTTGATATGGCGTTCAAAGTTGCGTATTCATGGTTATTAAAGCTTTTTCAGCACTTACTCTCTTAAAGTTGTTCAAACTTGGTTTGTTAAGCATAAAACTTGGCACACAACACTATTTGGTATATATTATTGTGTTGACATGGTTAGCATTGAAAATTATAGTCATTTGCTATATATTATGTTCAAAGTTGCGTTTTTATGGTTTTTAATGCTTTTTTGGCACTCACTCGCTTAAAACTGTTTAAACATACTTTGTTTGGCATGAAATTTGGCACACGACACTATTTGGTATACATTTTTGTGTTGAAATGGTTAGAATTGAAAACAATTGAGATATGCTTGATATTACGATCAAAGTTGTGTTTTTAAGTATTTAAATGCTTTTGGAACTAACTTTATTCAAGACGTTAAAACTTGGTTTATTTGGCCTGAAACTCGGCACACAATAGTATTTAGTATATTTATTGTGCTGAGATGGTTAGATTTGAAAACAATAGTTATATGCTTGATATTACGTTGAAAGTTGCGTTTTTAAGGTTATTAAAGCTTTTTCGGCACTTACTCGCTTAAAGTCATTCAAACTGTGTTTGTTGAGCATAAAAATTGGCGCACAACACTACTTGGTATATATTATTGTGTTGCAATGGTTAGAATTGAAAACAATAGTCATATGCTTGATATTATGCTCAAACTTGCGTTTTTCTGGTTTTTAATGCTCTTTTGGAACTTAGTCGCTTAAAGTCGTTCAAAATTTGTTTGTTTCGCATGAACCGTGGCACAAAACACTGTTTAGGTTGTATTATTGTGTTGAAATTGTTAGAGTTGAAAACAATAGTTATGCGCTTGAAATTAAGTGCGAAGTTGCATTTTAAAGGTTATTAATGAGATTTGGCACTTGCTCGCCCATATTCTTTCAAACTTTCTTTGTTTAGCATTAAACTTGGCACACAACACAAGTATTTATATATTATTGTGTTGAAATGGATAGAATTGAAAACAATAGTCATATGCTTGATATTACGTTCAAAGTTGCGTTTTTACGGTTTTTAATGGTCTTTTGGAACTTAGTCGCTTCATGTCGTTCAAACTTGGTTTGTTTCGCATGAACCGTGGCACACAACACTAATTAGTATATATTATTGTGTTGAAATGGTTAGAATTGAAAGCAATAGTCATACGCTTGAAATTAAGTGCGAACTTGCGTTTTCAAGGTTATTAAAGATTTTTGGCACTTGCTCGCTTAAAGTGGTTCGAATTTTGTTTGTTTAGCATGAAACTTTGCACACAATACAATTTTGCATATATTATTGTATTGAAATGGTTAGAATTGAAAATAATAGTCATATGCTTTATATTACGTTCAAAGTTACGTTTGTAAGGTTCTTAATGCTTTTTCGGCACTTAGTCGCTTAAAGCCGTTGAAACTTGGTTTGTTTGGCATGAAACGTAGCACACAACACTATTTGGTATATATTATTCTGTTCCAATGGTTACAATTTAAATCAAGAGTCATAGGCTTGATATTACGTTGGAAGTTGTGTTTTTAATGTTCTTAAAGCATTTTTGGCACTAACTTGCTTCAAGACTTTAAAACTTTGTTTATTTGGTATAAATGTCGGCACACAATAGTATTTAGTATATATTATTGTGTTGAAATTGTTAGATTTGAAAACAATAGTAAAATGTTGATATGGCGTTCAAAGTTGCGTATTCATGGTTATTAAAGCTTTTTCAGCACTTACTCTCTTAAAGTTGTTCAAACTTGGTTTGTTAAGCATAAAACTGGGCACACAACACTATTTGGTATATATTATTGTGTTGACATGGTTAGCATTGAAAATTATAGTCATTTGCTATATATTATGTTCAAAGTTGCGTTTTTATGGTTTTTAATGCTTTTTTGGCACTCACTCGCTTAAAACCGTTTAAACATACTTTGTTTGGCATGAAATTTGGCACACGACACTATTTGGTATACATTTTTGTGTTGAAATGGTTAGAATTGAAAACAATCGAGATATGCTTGATATTACGATCAAAGTTGTGTTTTTAAGTATTTAAATGCTTTTGGAACTAACTTTATTCAAGACGTTAAAACTTGGTTTATTTGGCCTGAAACTCGGCACACAATAGTATTTAGTATATTTATTGTGCTGAGATGGTTAGATTTGAAAACAATTGTTATATGCTTGATATTACGTTGAAAGTTGCGTTTTTAAGGTTATTAAAGCTTTTTCGGCACTTACTCGCTTAAAGTCATTCAAACTGTGTTTGTTGAGCATAAAAATTGGCGCACAACACTACTTGGTATATATTATTGTGTTGCAATGGTTAGAATTGAAAACAATAGTCATATGCTTGATATTATGCTCAAACTTGCGTTTTTCTGGTTTTTAATGCTCTTTTGGAACTTAGTCGCTTAAAGTCGTTCAAAATTTGTTTGTTTCGCATGAACCGTGGCACAAAACACTGTTTAGGTTGTATTATTGTGTTGAAATTGTTAGAGTTGAAAACAATAGTTATGCGCTTGAAATTAAGTGCGAAGTTGCATTTTAAAGGTTATTAATGAGATTTGGCACTTGCTCGCCCATATTCTTTCAAACTTTCTTTGTTTAGCATTAAACTTGGCACACAACACAAGTATTTATATATTATTGTGTTGAAATGGATAGAATTGAAAACAATAGTCATATGCTTGATATTACGTTCAAAGTTGCGTTTTTACGGTTTTTAATGGTCTTTTGGAACTTAGTCGCTTCATGTCGTTCAAACTTGGTTTGTTTCGCATGAACCGTGGCACACAACACTAATTAGTATATATTATTGTGTTGAAATGGTTAGAATTGAAAGCAATAGTCATACGCTTGAAATTAAGTGCGAACTTGCGTTTTCAAGGTTATTAAAGATTTTTGGCACTTGCTCGCTTAAAGTGGTTCGAATTTTGTTTGTTTAGCATGAAACTTTGCACACAATACAATTTTGCATATATTATTGTATTGAAATGGTTAGAATTGAAAATAATAGTCATATGCTTTATATTACGTTCAAAGTTACGTTTGTAAGGTTCTTAATGCTTTTTCGGCACTTAGTCGCTTAAAGCCGTTGAAACTTGGTTTGTTTGGCATGAAACGTAGCACACAACACTATTTGGTATATATTATTCTGTTCCAATGGTTACAATTTAAATCAAGAGTCATAGGCTTGATATTACGTTGGAAGTTGTGTTTTTAATGTTCTTAAAACATTTTTGGCACTAACTTGCTTCAAGACTTTAAAACTTTGTTTATTTGGTATAAAAGTCGGCACACAATAGTATTTAGTATATATTATTGTGTTGAAATTGTTAGATTTGAAAACAATAGTAAAATGTTGATATGGCGTTCAAAGTTGCGTATTCATGGTTATTAAAGCTTTTTCAGCACTTACTCTCTTAAAGTTGTTCAAACTTGGTTTGTTAAGCATAAAACTTGGCACACAACACTATTTGGTATATATTATTGTGTTGACATGGTTAGCATTGAAAATTATAGTCATTTGCTATATATTATGTTCAAAGTTGCGTTTTTATGGTTTTTAATGCTTTTTTGGCACTCACTCGCTTAAAACCGTTTAAACATACTTTGTTTGGCATGAAATTTGGCACACGACACTATTTGGTATACATTTTTGTGTTGAAATGGTTAGAATTGAAAACAATCGAGATATGCTTGATATTACGATCAAAGTTGTGTTTTTAAGTATTTAAATGCTTTTGGAACTAACTTTATTCAAGACGTTAAAACTTGGTTTATTTGGCCTGAAACTCGGCACACAATAGTATTTAGTATATTTATTGTGCTGAGATGGTTAGATTTGAAAACAATAGTTATATGCTTGATATTACGTTGAAAGTTGCGTTTTTAAGGTTATTAAAGCTTTTTCGGCACTTACTCGCTTAAAGTCATTCAAACTGTGTTTGTTGAGCATAAAAATTGGCGCACAACACTACTTGGTATATATTATTGTGTTGCAATGGTTAGAATTGAAAACAATAGTCATATGCTTGATATTATGCTCAAACTTGCGTTTTTCTGGTTTTTAATGCTCTTTTGGAACTTAGTCGCTTAAAGTCGTTCAAAATTTGTTTGTTTCGCATGAACCGTGGCACAAAACACTGTTTAGGTTGTATTATTGTGTTGAAATTGTTAGAGTTGAAAACAATAGTTATGCGCTTGAAATTAAGTGCGAAGTTGCATTTTAAAGGTTATTAATGAGATTTGGCACTTGCTCGCCCATATTCTTTCAAACTTTCTTTGTTTAGCATTAAACTTGGCACACAACACAAGTATTTATATATTATTGTGTTGAAATGGATAGAATTGAAAACAATAGTCATATGCTTGATATTACGTTCAAAGTTGCGTTTTTACGGTTTTTAATGGTCTTTTGGAACTTAGTCGCTTCATGTCGTTCAAACTTGGTTTGTTTCGCATGAACCGTGGCACACAACACTAATTAGTATATATTATTGTGTTGAAATGGTTAGAATTGAAAGCAATAGTCATACGCTTGAAATTAAGTGCGAACTTGCGTTTTCAAGGTTATTAAAGATTTTTGGCACTTGCTCGCTTAAAGTGGTTCGAATTTTGTTTGTTTAGCATGAAACTTTGCACACAATACAATTTTGCATATATTATTGTATTGAAATGGTTAGAATTGAAAATAATAGTCATATGCTTTATATTACGTTCAAAGTTACGTTTGTAAGGTTCTTAATGCTTTTTCGGCACTTAGTCGCTTAAAGCCGTTGAAACTTGGTTTGTTTGGCATGAAACGTAGCACACAACACTATTTGGTATATATTATTCTGTTCCAATGGTTACAATTTAAATCAAGAGTCATAGTCTTGATATTACGTTGGAAGTTGTGTTTTTAATGTTCTTAAAACATTTTTGGCACTAACTTGCTTCAAGACTTTAAAACTTTGTTTATTTGGTATAAAAGTCGGCACACAATAGTATTTAGTATATATTATTGTGTTGAAATTGTTAGATTTGAAAACAATAGTAAAATGTTGATATGGCGTTCAAAGTTGCGTATTCATGGTTATTAAAGCTTTTTCAGCACTTACTCTCTTAAAGTTGTTCAAACTTGGTTTGTTAAGCATAAAACTTGGCACACAACACTATTTGGTATATATTATTGTGTTGACATGGTTAGCATTGAAAATTATAGTCATTTGCTATATATTATGTTCAAAGTTGCGTTTTAATGGTTTTTAATGCTTTTTTGGCACTCACTCGCTTAAAACCGTTTAAACATACTTTGTTTGGCATGAAATTTGGCACACGACACTATTTGGTATACATTTTTGTGTTGAAATGGTTAGAATTGAAAACAATCGAGATATGCTTGATATTACGATCAAAGTTGTGTTTTTAAGTATTTAAATGCTTTTGGAACTAACTTTATTCAAGACGTTAAAACTTGGTTTATTTGGCCTGAAACTCGGCACACAATAGTATTTAGTATATTTATTGTGCTGAGATGGTTAGATTTGAAAACAATAGTTATATGCTTGATATTACGTTGAAAGTTGCGTTTTTAAGGTTATTAAAGCTTTTTCGGCACTTACTCGCTTAAAGTCATTCAAACTGTGTTTGTTGAGCATAAAAATTGGCGCACAACACTACTTGGTATATATTATTGTGTTGCAATGGTTAGAATTGAAAACAATAGTCATATGCTTGATATTATGCTCAAACTTGCGTTTTTCTGGTTTTTAATGCTCTTTTGGAACTTAGTCGCTTAAAGTCGTTCAAAATTTGTTTGTTTCGCATGAACCGTGGCACAAAACACTGTTTAGGTTGTATTATTGTGTTGAAATTGTTAGAGTTGAAAACAATAGTTATGCGCTTGAAATTAAGTGCGAAGTTGCATTTTAAAGGTTATTAATGATATTTGGCACTTGCTCGCCCATATTCTTTCAAACTTTCTTTGTTTAGCATTAAACTTGGCACACAACACAAGTATTTATATATTATTGTGTTGAAATGGATAGAATTGAAAACAATAGTCATATGCTTGATATTACGTTCAAAGTTGCGTTTTTACGGTTTTTAATGGTCTTTTGGAACTTAGTCGCTTCATGTCGTTCAAACTTGGTTTGTTTCGCATGAACCGTGGCACACAACACTAATTAGTATATATTATTGTGTTGAAATGGTTAGAATTGAAAGCAATAGTCATACGCTTGAAATTAAGTGCGAACTTGCGTTTTCAAGGTTATTAAAGATTTTTGGCACTTGCTCGCTTAAAGTGGTTCGAATTTTGTTTGTTTAGCATGAAACTTTGCACACAATACAATTTTGCATATATTATTGTATTGAAATGGTTAGAATTGAAAATAATAGTCATATGCTTTATATTATGTTCAAAGTTACGTTTGTAAGGTTCTTAATGCTTTTTCGGCACTTAGTCGCTTAAAGCCGTTGAAACTTGGTTTGTTTGGCATGAAACGTAGCACACAACACTATTTGGTATATATTATTCTGTTCCAATGGTTACAATTTAAATCAAGAGTCATAGGCTTGATATTACGTTGGAAGTTGTGTTTTTAATGTTCTTAAAACATTTTTGGCACTAACTTGCTTCAAGACTTTAAAACTTTGTTTATTTGGTATAAATGTCGGCACACAATAGTATTTAGTATATATTATTGTGTTGAAATTGTTAGATTTGAAAACAATAGTAAAATGTTGATATGGCGTTCAAAGTTGCGTATTCATGGTTATTAAAGCTTTTTCAGCACTTACTCTCTTAAAGTTGTTCAAACTTGGTTTGTTAAGCATAAAACTTGGCACACAACACTATTTGGTATATATTATTGTGTTGACATGGTTAGCATTGAAAATTATAGTCATTTGCTATATATTATGTTCAAAGTTGCGTTTTTATGGTTTTTAATGCTTTTTTGGCACTCACTCGCTTAAAACCGTTTAAACATACTTTGTTTGGCATGAAATTTGGCACACGACACTATTTGGTATACATTTTTGTGTTGAAATGGTTAGAATTGAAAACAATCGAGATATGCTTGATATTACGATCAAAGTTGTGTTTTTAAGTATTTAAATGCTTTTGGAACTAACTTTATTCAAGACGTTAAAACTTGGTTTATTTGGCCTGAAACTCGGCACACAATAGTATTTAGTATATTTATTGTGCTGAGATGGTTAGATTTGAAAACAATAGTTATATGCTTGATATTACGTTGAAAGTTGCGTTTTTAAGGTTATTAAAGCTTTTTCGGCACTTACTCGCTTAAAGTCATTCAAACTGTGTTTGTTGAGCATAAAAATTGGCGCACAACACTACTTGGTATATATTATTGTGTTGCAATGGTTAGAATTGAAAACAATAGTCATATGCTTGATATTATGCTCAAACTTGCGTTTTTCTAGTTTTTAATGCTCTTTTGGAACTTAGTCGCTTAAAGTCGTTCAAAATTTGTTTGTTTCGCATGAACCGTGGCACAAAACACTGTTTAGGTTGTATTATTGTGTTGAAATTGTTAGAGTTGAAAACAATAGTTATGCGCTTGAAATTAAGTGCGAAGTTGCATTTTAAAGGTTATTAATGAGATTTGGCACTTGCTCGCCCATATTCTTTCAAACTTTCTTTGTTTAGCATTAAACTTGGCACACAACACAAGTATTTATATATTATTGTGTTGAAATGGATAGAATTGAAAACAATAGTCATATGCTTGATATTACGTTCAAAGTTGCGTTTTTACGGTTTTTAATGGTCTTTTGGAACTTAGTCGCTTCATGTCGTTCAAACTTGGTTTGTTTCGCATGAACCGTGGCACACAACACTAATTAGTATATATTATTGTGTTGAAATGGTTAGAATTGAAAGCAATAGTCATACGCTTGAAATTAAGTGCGAACTTGCGTTTTCAAGGTTATTAAAGATTTTTGGCACTTGCTCGCTTAAAGTGGTTCGAATTTTGTTTGTTTAGCATGAAACTTTGCACACAATACAATTTTGCATATATTATTGTATTGAAATGGTTAGAATTGAAAATAATAGTCATATGCTTTATATTACGTTCAAAGTTACGTTTGTAAGGTTCTTAATGCTTTTTCGGCACTTAGTCGCTTAAAGCCGTTGAAACTTGGTTTGTTTGGCATGAAACGTAGCACACAACACTATTTGGTATATATTATTCTGTTCCAATGGTTACAATTTAAATCAAGAGTCATAGGCTTGATATTACGTTGGAAGTTGTGTTTTTAATGTTCTTAAAACATTTTTGGCACTAACTTGCTTCAAGACTTTAAAACTTTGTTTATTTGGTATAAATGTCGGCACACAATAGTATTTAGTATATATTATTGTGTTGAAATTGTTAGATTTGAAAACAATAGTAAAATGTTGATATGGCGTTCAAAGTTGCGTATTCATGGTTATTAAAGCTTTTTCAGCACTTACTCTCTTAAAGTTGTTCAAACTTGGTTTGTTAAGCATAAAACTTGGCACACAACACTATTTGGTATATATTATTGTGTTGACATGGTTAGCATTGAAAATTATAGTCATTTGCTATATATTATGTTCAAAGTTGCGTTTTTATGGTTTTTAATGCTTTTTTGGCACTCACTCGCTTAAAACCGTTTAAACATACTTTGTTTGGCATGAAATTTGGCACACGACACTATTTGGTATACATTTTTGTGTTGAAATGGTTAGAATTGAAAACAATCGAGATATGCTTGATATTACGATCAAAGTTGTGTTTTTAAGTATTTAAATGCTTTTGGAACTAACTTTATTCAAGACGTTAAAACTTGGTTTATTTGGCCTGAAACTCGGCACACAATAGTATTTAGTATATTTATTGTGCTGAGATGGTTAGATTTGAAAACAATAGTTATATGCTTGATATTACGTTGAAAGTTGCGTTTTTAAGGTTATTAAAGCTTTTTCGGCACTTACTCGCTTAAAGTCATTCAAACTGTGTTTGTTGAGCATAAAAATTGGCGCACAACACTACTTGGTATATATTATTGTGTTGCAATGGTTAGAATTGAAAACAATAGTCATATGCTTGATATTATGCTCAAACTTGCGTTTTTCTGGTTTTTAATGCTCTTTTGGAACTTAGTCGCTTAAAGTCGTTCAAAATTTGTTTGTTTCGCATGAACCGTGGCACAAAACACTGTTTAGGTTGTATTATTGTGTTGAAATTGTTAGAGTTGAAAACAATAGTTATGCGCTTGAAATTAAGTGCGAAGTTGCATTTTAAAGGTTATTAATGATATTTGGCACTTGCTCGCCCATATTCTTTCAAACTTTCTTTGTTTAGCATTAAACTTGGCACACAACACAAGTATTTATATATTATTGTGTTGAAATGGATAGAATTGAAAACAATAGTCATATGCTTGATATTACGTTCAAAGTTGCGTTTTTACGGTTTTTAATGGTCTTTTGGAACTTAGTCGCTTCATGTCGTTCAAACTTGGTTTGTTTCGCATGAACCGTGGCACACAACACTAATTAGTATATATTATTGTGTTGAAATGGTTAGAATTGAAAGCAATAGTCATACGCTTGAAATTAAGTGCGAACTTGCGTTTTCAAGGTTATTAAAGATTTTTGGCACTTGCTCGCTTAAAGTGGTTCGAATTTTGTTTGTTTAGCATGAAACTTTGCACACAATACAATTTTGCATATATTATTGTATTGAAATGGTTAGAATTGAAAATAATAGTCATATGCTTTATATTACGTTCAAAGTTACGTTTGTAAGGTTCTTAATGCTTTTTCGGCACTTAGTCGCTTTAAAGCCGTTGAAACTTGGTTTGTTTGGCATGAAACGTAGCACACAACACTATTTGGTATATATTATTCTGTTCCAATGGTTACAATTTAAATCAAGAGTCATAGGCTTGATATTACGTTGGAAGTTGTGTTTTTAATGTTCTTAAAACATTTTTGGCACTAACTTGCTTCAAGACTTTAAAACTTTGTTTATTTGGTATAAATGTCGGCACACAATAGTATTTAGTATATATTATTGTGTTGAAATTGTTAGATTTGAAAACAATAGTAAAATGTTGATATGGCGTTCAAAGTTGCGTATTCATGGTTATTAAAGCTTTTTCAGCACTTACTCTCTTAAAGTTGTTCAAACTTGGTTTGTTAAGCATAAAACTTGGCACACAACACTATTTGGTATATATTATTGTGTTGACATGGTTAGCATTGAAAATATAGTCATTTGCTATATATTATGTTCAAAGTTGCGTTTTTATGGTTTCTTAATGCTTTTTTGGCACTCACTCGCTTAAAACCGTTTAAACATACTTTGTTTGGCATGAAATTTGGCACACGACACTATTTGGTATACATTTTTGTGTTGAAATGGTTAGAATTGAAAACAATCGAGATATGCTTGATATTACGATCAAAGTTGTGTTTTTAAGTATTTAAATGCTTTTGGAACTAACTTTATTCAAGACGTTAAAACTTGGTTTATTTGGCCTGAAACTCGGCACACAATAGTATTTAGTATATTTATTGTGCTGAGATGGTTAGATTTGAAAACAATAGTTATATGCTTGATATTACGTTGAAAGTTGCGTTTTTAAGGTTATTAAAGCTTTTTCGGCACTTACTCGCTTAAAGTCATTCAAACTGTGTTTGTTGAGCATAAAAATTGGCGCACAACACTACTTGGTATATATTATTGTGTTGCAATGGTTAGAATTGAAAACAATAGTCATATGCTTGATATTATGCTCAAACTTGCATTTTTCTGGTTTTTTAATGCTCTTTTGGAACTTAGTCGCTTAAAGTCATTCAAAATTTGTTTGTTTCGCATGAACCGTGGCACAAAAACACTGTTTAGGTTGTATTATTGTGTTGAAATTGTTAGAGTTGAAAACAATAGTTATGTGCTTGAAATTAAGTGCGAAGTTGCATTTTTAAAGGTTATTAATGATATTTGGCACTTGCTCGCCCATATTCTTTCAAACTTTCTTTGTTTAGCATTAAACTTGGCACACAACACAAGTATTTATATATTATTGTGTTGAAATGGATAGAATTGAAAACAATAGTCATATGCTTGATATTACGTTCAAAGTTACGTTTTTTACGGTTTTTAATGGTCTTTTTGGAACTTAGTCGCTTCATGTCGTTCAAACTTGGTTTGTTTCGCATGAACCGTGGCACACAACACTAATTAGTATATATTATTGTGTTGAAATGGTTAGAATTGAAAGCAATAGTCATACGCTTGAAATTAAATGCGAACTTGCGTTTTTCAAGGTTATTAAAGATTTTTGGCACTTGCTCGCTTAAAGTGGTTCGAATTTTGTTTTGTTTAGCATGAAACTTTGCACACAATACAATTTTGCATATATTATTGTATTGAAATGGTTAGAATTGAAAATAATAGTCATATGCTTTATATTACGTTCAAAGTTACGTTTGTAAGGTTCTTAATGCTTTTTCGGCACTTAGTCGCTTAAAGCCGTTTGAAACTTGGTTTGTTTGGCATGAAACGTAGCACACAACACTATTTGGTATATATTATTCTGTTCCAATGGTTACAATTTAAATCAAGAGTCATAGGCTTGATATTACGTTGGAAGTTGTGTTTTTAATGTTCTTAAAACATTTTTGGCACTAACTTGCTTCAAGACTTTAAAACTTTGTTTATTTGGTATAAATGTCGGCACACAATAGTATTTAGTATATATTATTGTGTTGAAATTGTTAGATTTGAAAACAATAGTAAAATGTTGATATGGCGTTCAAAGTTGCGTATTCATGGTTATTAAAGCTTTTTCAGCACTTACTCTCTTAAAGTTGTTCAAACTTGGTTTGTTAAGCATAAAACTTGGCACACAACACTATTTGGTATATATTATTGTGTTGACATGGTTAGCATTGAAAATTATAGTCATTTGCTATATATTATGTTCAAAGTTGCGTTTTTATGGTTTTTAATGCTTTTTTGGCACTCACTCGCTTAAAACCGTTTTAAACATACTTTGTTTGGCATGAAATTTGGCACACGACACTATTTGGTATACATTTTTGTGTTGAAATGGTTAGAATTGAAAACAATCGAGATATGCTTGATATTACGATCAAAGTTGTGTTTTTAAGTATTTAAATGCTTTTGGAACTAACTTTATTCAAGACGTTAAAACTTGGTTTATTTGGCCTGAAACTCGGCACACAATAGTATTTAGTATATTTATTGTGCTGAGATGGTTAGATTTGAAAACAATAGTTATATGCTTGATATTACGTTGAAAGTTGCGTTTTTTAAGGTTATTAAAGCTTTTTTCGGCACTTACTCGCTTAAAGTCATTCAAACTGTGTTTGTTGAGCATAAAAATTGGCGCACAACACTACTTGGTATATATTATTGTGTTGCAATGGTTAGAATTGAAAACAATAATCATATGCTTGATATTATGCTCAAACTTGCGTTTTTCTGGTTTTTTAATGCTCTTTTGGAACTTAGTCGCTTAAAGTCGTTCAAAATTTGTTTGTTTCGCATGAACCGTGGCACAAAACACTGTTTAGGTTGTATTATTGTGTTGAAATTGTTAGAGTTGAAAACAATAGTTATGCGCTTGAAATTAAGTGCGAAGTTGCATTTTAAAGGTTATTAATGATATTTGGCACTTGCTCGCCCCATATTCTTTCAAACTTTCTTTGTTTAGCATTAAACTTGGCACACAACACAAGTATTTATTATTGTGTTGAAATGGATAGAATTGAAAACAATAGTCATATGCTTGATATTACGTTCAAAGTTGCGTTTTTACGGTTTTTAATGGTCTTTTGGAACTTAGTCGCTTCATGTCGTTCAAACTTGGTTTGTTTCGCATGAACCGTGGCACACAACACTAATTAGTATATATTATTGTGTTGAAATGGTTAGAATTGAAAGCAATAGTCATACGCTTGAAATTAAGTGCGAACTTGCGTTTTCAAGGTTATTAAAGATTTTTGGCACTTGCTCGCTTAAAGTGGTTCGAATTTTGTTTGTTTAGCATGAAACTTTGCACACAATACAATTTTGCATATATTATTGTATTGAAATGGTTAGAATTGAAAATAATAGTCATATGCTTTATATTACGTTCAAAGTTACGTTTGTAAGGTTCTTAATGCTTTTTCGGCACTTAGTCGCTTAAAGCCGTTGAAACTTGGTTTGTTTGGCATGAAACGTAGCACACAACACTATTTGGTATATATTATTCTGTTCCAATGGTTACAATTTAAATCAAGAGTCATAGGCTTGATATTACGTTGGAAGTTGTGTTTTTAATGTTCTTAAAACATTTTTGGCACTAACTTGCTTCAAGACTTTAAAACTTTGTTTATTTGGTATAAATGTCGGCACACAATAGTATTTAGTATATATTATTGTGTTGAAATTGTTAGATTTGAAAACAATAGTAAAATGTTGATATGGCGTTCAAAGTTGCGTATTCATGGTTATTAAAGCTTTTTCAGCACTTACTCTCTTAAAGTTGTTCAAACTTGGTTTGTTAAGCATAAAACTTGGCACACAACACTATTTGGTATATATTATTGTGTTGACATGGTTAGCATTGAAAATTATAGTCATTTGCTATATATTATGTTCAAAGTTGCGTTTTTATGGTTCTTAATGCTTTTTTGGCACTCACTCGCTTAAAACCGTTTAAACATACTTTGTTTGGCATGAAATTTGGCACACGACACTATTTGGTATACATTTTTGTGTTGAAATGGTTAGAATTGAAAACAATCGAGATATGCTTGATATTACGATCAAAGTTGTGTTTTTAAGTATTTAAATGCTTTTGGAACTAACTTTATTCAAGACGTTAAAACTTGGTTTATTTGGCCTGAAACTCGGCACACAATAGTATTTAGTATATTTATTGTGCTGAGATGGTTAGATTTGAAAACAATAGTTATATGCTTGATATTACGTTGAAAGTTGCGTTTTTAAGGTTATTAAAGCTTTTTCGGCACTTACTCGCTTAAAGTCATTCAAACTGTGTTTGTTGAGCATAAAAATTGGCGCACAACACTACTTGGTATATATTATTGTGTTGCAATGGTTAGAATTGAAAACAATAGTCATATGCTTGATATTATGCTCAAACTTGCATTTTTCTGGTTTTTAATGCTCTTTTGGAACTTAGTCGCTTAAAGTCATTCAAAATTTGTTTGTTTCGCATGAACCGTGGCACAAAACACTGTTTAGGTTGTATTATTGTGTTGAAATTGTTAGAGTTGAAAACAATAGTTATGCGCTTGAAATTAAGTGCGAAGTTGCATTTTAAAGGTTATTAATGATATTTGGCACTTGCTCGCCCATATTCTTTCAAACTTTCTTTGTTTAGCATTAAACTTGGCACACAACACAAGTATTTATATATTATTGTGTTGAAATGGATAGAATTGAAAACAATAGTCATATGCTTGATATTACGTTCAAAGTTACGTTTTTACGGTTTTTAATGGTCTTTTGGAACTTAGTCGCTTCATGTCGTTCAAACTTGGTTTGTTTCGCATGAACCGTGGCACACAACACTAATTAGTATATATTATTGTGTTGAAATGGTTAGAATTGAAAGCAATAGTCATACGCTTGAAATTAAGTGCGAACTTGCGTTTTCAAGGTTATTAAAGATTTTTGGCACTTGCTCGCTTAAAGTGGTTCGAATTTTGTTTGTTTAGCATGAAACTTTGCACACAATACAATTTTGCATATATTATTGTATTGAAATGGTTAGAATTGAAAATAATAGTCATATGCTTTATATTACGTTCAAAGTTACGTTTGTAAGGTTCTTAATGCTTTTTCGGCACTTAGTCGCTTAAAGCCGTTGAAACTTGGTTTGTTTGGCATGAAACGTAGCACACAACACTATTTGGTATATATTATTCTGTTCCAATGGTTACAATTTAAATCAAGAGTCATAGGCTTGATATTACGTTGGAAGTTGTGTTTTTAATGTTCTTAAAACATTTTTGGCACTAACTTGCTTCAAGACTTTAAAACTTTGTTTATTTGGTATAAATGTCGGCACACAATAGTATTTAGTATATATTATTGTGTTGAAATTGTTAGATTTGAAAACAATAGTAAAATGTTGATATGGCGTTCAAAGTTGCGTATTCATGGTTATTAAAGCTTTTTCAGCACTTACTCTCTTAAAGTTGTTCAAACTTGGTTTGTTAAGCATAAAACTTGGCACACAACACTATTTGGTATATATTATTGTGTTGACATGGTTAGCATTGAAAATTATAGTCATTTGCTATATATTATGTTCAAAGTTGCGTTTTTATGGTTTTTAATGCTTTTTTGGCACTCACTCGCTTAAAACCGTTTAAACATACTTTGTTTGGCATGAAATTTGGCACACGACACTATTTGGTATACATTTTTGTGTTGAAATGGTTAGAATTGAAAACAATCGAGATATGCTTGATATTACGATCAAAGTTGTGTTTTTAAGTATTTAAATGCTTTTGGAACTAACTTTATTCAAGACGTTAAAACTTGGTTTATTTGGCCTGAAACTCGGCACACAATAGTATTTAGTATATTTATTGTGCTGAGATGGTTAGATTTGAAAACAATAGTTATATGCTTGATATTACGTTGAAAGTTGCGTTTTTAAGGTTATTAAAGCTTTTTCGGCACTTACTCGCTTAAAGTCATTCAAACTGTGTTTGTTGAGCATAAAAATTGGCGCACAACACTACTTGGTATATATTATTGTGTTGCAATGGTTAGAATTGAAAACAATAATCATATGCTTGATATTATGCTCAAACTTGCGTTTTTCTGGTTTTTAATGCTCTTTTGGAACTTAGTCGCTTAAAGTCGTTCAAAATTTGTTTGTTTCGCATGAACCGTGGCACAAAACACTGTTTAGGTTGTATTATTGTGTTGAAATTGTTAGAGTTGAAAACAATAGTTATGCGCTTGAAATTAAGTGCGAAGTTGCATTTTAAAGGTTATTAATGATATTTGGCACTTGCTCGCCCATATTCTTTCAAACTTTCTTTGTTTAGCATTAAACTTGTCACACAACACAAGTATTTATATATTATTGTGTTGAAATGGATAGAATTGAAAACAATAGTCATATGCTTGATATTACGTTCAAAGTTGCGTTTTTACGGTTTTTAATGGTCTTTTGGAACTTAGTCGCTTCATGTCGTTCAAACTTGGTTTGTTTCGCATGAACCGTGGCACACAACACTAATTAGTATATATTATTGTGTTGAAATGGTTAGAATTGAAAGCAATAGTCATACGCTTGAAATTAAGTGCGAACTTGCGTTTTCAAGGTTATTAAAGATTTTTGGCACTTGCTCGCTTAAAGTGGTTCGAATTTTGTTTGTTTAGCATGAAACTTTGCACACAATACAATTTTGCATATATTATTGTATTGAAATGGTTAGAATTGAAAATAATAGTCATATGCTTTATATTACGTTCAAAGTTACGTTTGTAAGGTTCTTAATGCTTTTTCGGCACTTAGTCGCTTAAAGCCGTTGAAACTTGGTTTGTTTGGCATGAAACGTAGCACACAACACTATTTGGTATATATTATTCTGTTCCAATGGTTACAATTTAAATCAAGAGTCATAGGCTTGATATTACGTTGGAAGTTGTGTTTTTAATGTTCTTAAAACATTTTTGGCACTAACTTGCTTCAAGACTTTAAAACTTTGTTTATTTGGTATAAATGTCGGCACACAATAGTATTTAGTATATATTATTGTGTTGAAATTGTTAGATTTGAAAACAACAGTAAAATGTTGATATGGCGTTCAAAGTTGCGTATTCATGGTTATTAAAGCTTTTTCAGCACTTACTCTCTTAAAGTTGTTCAAACTTGGTTTGTTAAGCATAAAACTTGGCACACAACACTATTTGGTATATATTATTGTGTTGACATGGTTAGCATTGAAAATTATAGTCATTTGCTATATATTATGTTCAAAGTTGCGTTTTTATGGTTTTTAATGCTTTTTTGGCACTCACTCGCTTAAAACCGTTTAAACATACTTTGTTTGGCATGAAATTTGGCACACGACACTATTTGGTATACATTTTTGTGTTGAAATGGTTAGAATTGAAAACAATCGAGATATGCTTGATATTACGATCAAAGTTGTGTTTTTAAGTATTTAAATGCTTTTGGAACTAACTTTATTCAAGACGTTAAAACTTGGTTTATTTGGCCTGAAACTCGGCACACAATAGTATTTAGTATATTTATTGTGCTGAGATGGTTAGATTTGAAAACAATAGTTATATGCTTGATATTACGTTGAAAGTTGCGTTTTTAAGGTTATTAAAGCTTTTTCGGCACTTACTCGCTTAAAGTCATTCAAACTGTGTTTGTTGAGCATAAAAATTGGCGCACAACACTACTTGGTATATATTATTGTGTTGCAATGGTTAGAATTGAAAACAATAATCATATGCTTGATATTATGCTCAAACTTGCGTTTTTCTGGTTTTTAATGCTCTTTTGGAACTTAGTCGCTTAAAGTCGTTCAAAATTTGTTTGTTTCACATGAACCGTGGCACAAAACACTGTTTAGGTTGTATTATTGTGTTGAAATTGTTAGAGTTGAAAACAATAGTTATGCGCTTGAAATTAAGTGCGAAGTTGCATTTTAAAGGTTATTAATGAGATTTGGCACTTGCTCGCCCATATTCTTTCAAACTTTCTTTGTTTAGCATTAAACTTGGCACACAACACAAGTATTTATATATTATTGTGTTGAAATGGATAGAATTGAAAACAATAGTCATATGCTTGATATTACGTTCAAAGTTGCGTTTTTACGGTTTTTAATGGTCTTTTGGAACTTAGTCGCTTCATGTCGTTCAAACTTGGTTTGTTTCGCATGAACCGTGGCACACAACACTAATTAGTATATATTATTGTGTTGAAATTGTTAGAATTGAAAGCAATAGTCATACGCTTGAAATTAAGTGCGAACTTGCGTTTTCAAGGTTATTAAAGATTTTCAGCACTTGCTCGCTTAAAGTGGTTCGAATTTTGTTTGTTTAGCATGAAACTTTGCACACAATACAATTTGGTATATATTATTGTGTTGACATGGTTAGCATTGAAAATTATAGTCATTTGCTATATATTATGTTCAAAGTTGCGTTTTTATGGTTTTTAATGCTTTTTTGGCACTCACTCGCTTAAAACTGTTTAAACATACTTTGTTTGGCATGAAATTTGGCACACGACACTATTTGGTATACATTTTTGTGTTGAAATGGTTAGAATTGAAAACAATTGAGATATGCTTGATATTACGATCAAAGTTGTGTTTTTAAGTATTTAAATGCTTTTGGAACTAACTTTATTCAAGACGTTAAAACTTGGTTTATTTGGCCTGAAACTCGGCACACAATAGTATTTAGTATATTTATTGTGCTGAGATGGTTAGATTTGAAAACAATAGTTATATGCTTGATATTACGTTGAAAGTTGCGTTTTTAAGGTTATTAAAGCTTTTTCGGCACTTACTCGCTTAAAGTCATTCAAAATGTGTTTGTTGAGCATAAAAATTGGCGCACAACACTACTTGGTATATATTATTGTGTTGCAATGGTTAGAATTGAAAACAATAGTCATATGCTTGATATTATGCTCAAACTTGCGTTTTTCTGGTTTTTAATGCTCTTTTGGAACTTAGTCGCTTAAAGTCGTTCAAAATTTGTTTGTTTCGCATGAACCGTGGCACAAAACACTGTTTAGGTTGTATTATTGTGTTGAAATTGTTAGAGTTGAAAACAATAGTTATGCGCTTGAAATTAAGTGCGAAGTTGCATTTTAAAGGTTATTAATGATATTTGGCACTTGCTCGCCCATATTCTTTCAAACTTTCTTTGTTTAGCATTAAACTTGGCACACAACACAAGTATTTATATATTATTGTGTTGAAATGGATAGAATTGAAAACAATAGTCATATGCTTGATATTACGTTCAAAGTTGCGTTTTTACGGTTTTTAATGGTCTTTTGGAACTTAGTCGCTTCATGTCGTTCAAACTTGGTTTGTTTCGCATGAACCGTGGCACACAACACTAATTAGTATATATTATTGTGTTGAAATGGTTAGAATTGAAAGCAATAGTCATACGCTTGAAATTAAGTGCGAACTTGCGTTTTCAAGGTTATTAAAGATTTTTGGCACTTGCTCGCTTAAAGTGGTTCGAATTTTGTTTGTTTAGCATGAAACTTTGCACACAATACAATTTTGCATATATTATTGTATTGAAATGGTTAGAATTGAAAATAATAGTCATATGCTTTATATTACGTTCAAAGTTACGTTTGTAAGGTTCTTAATGCTTTTTCGGCACTTAGTCGCTTAAAGCCGTTGAAACTTGGTTTGTTTGGCATGAAACGTAGCACACAACACTATTTGGTATATATTATTCTGTTCCAATGGTTACAATTTAAATCAAGAGTCATAGGCTTGATATTACGTTGGAAGTTGTGTTTTTAATGTTCTTAAAACATTTTTGGCACTAACTTGCTTCAAGACTTTAAAACTTTGTTTATTTGGTATAAATGTCGGCACACAATAGTATTTAGTATATATTATTGTGTTGAAATTGTTAGATTTGAAAACAATAGTAAAATGTTGATATGGCGTTCAAAGTTGCGTATTCATGGTTATTAAAGCTTTTTCAGCACTTACTCTCTTAAAGTTGTTCAAACTTGGTTTGTTAAGCATAAAACTTGGCACACAACACTATTTGGTATATATTATTGTGTTGACATGGTTAGCATTGAAAATTATAGTCATTTGCTATATATTATGTTCAAAGTTGCGTTTTTATGGTTTTTAATGCTTTTTTGGCACTCACTCGCTTAAAACCGTTTAAACATACTTTGTTTGGCATGAAATTTGGCACACGACACTATTTGGTATACATTTTTGTGTTGAAATGGTTAGAATTGAAAACAATCGAGATATGCTTGATATTACGATCAAAGTTGTGTTTTTAAGTATTTAAATGCTTTTGGAACTAACTTTATTCAAGACGTTAAAACTTGGTTTATTTGGCCTGAAACTCGGCACACAATAGTATTTAGTATATTTATTGTGCTGAGATGGTTAGATTTGAAAACAATAGTTATATGCTTGATATTACGTTGAAAGTTGCGTTTTTAAGGTTATTAAAGCTTTTTCGGCACTTACTCGCTTAAAGTCATTCAAACTGTGTTTGTTGAGCATAAAAATTGGCGCACAACACTACTTGGTATATATTATTGTGTTGCAATGGTTAGAATTGAAAACAATAATCATATGCTTGATATTATGCTCAAACTTGCGTTTTTCTGGTTTTTAATGCTCTTTTGGAACTTAGTCGCTTAAAGTCGTTCAAAATTTGTTTGTTTCGCATGAACCGTGGCACAAAACACTGTTTAGGTTGTATTATTGTGTTGAAATTGTTAGAGTTGAAAACAATAGTTATGCGCTTGAAATTAAGTGCGAAGTTGCATTTTAAAGGTTATTAATGATATTTGGCACTTGCTCGCCCATATTCTTTCAAACTTTCTTTGTTTAGCATTAAACTTGTCACACAACACAAGTATTTATATATTATTGTGTTGAAATGGATAGAATTGAAAACAATAGTCATATGCTTGATATTACGTTCAAAGTTGCGTTTTTACGGTTTTTAATGGTCTTTTGGAACTTAGTCGCTTCATGTCGTTCAAACTTGGTTTGTTTCGCATGAACCGTGGCACACAACACTAATTAGTATATATTATTGTGTTGAAATGGTTAGAATTGAAAGCAATAGTCATACGCTTGAAATTAAGTGCGAACTTGCGTTTTCAAGGTTATTAAAGATTTTTGGCACTTGCTCGCTTAAAGTGGTTCGAATTTTGTTTGTTTAGCATGAAACTTTGCACACAATACAATTTTGCATATATTATTGTATTGAAATGGTTAGAATTGAAAATAATAGTCATATGCTTTATATTACGTTCAAAGTTACGTTTGTAAGGTTCTTAATGCTTTTTCGGCACTTAGTCGCTTAAAGCCGTTGAAACTTGGTTTGTTTGGCATGAAACGTAGCACACAACACTATTTGGTATATATTATTCTGTTCCAATGGTTACAATTTAAATCAAGAGTCATAGGCTTGATATTACGTTGGAAGTTGTGTTTTTAATGTTCTTAAAACATTTTTGGCACTAACTTGCTTCAAGACTTTAAAACTTTGTTTATTTGGTATAAATGTCGGCACACAATAGTATTTAGTATATATTATTGTGTTGAAATTGTTAGATTTGAAAACAACAGTAAAATGTTGATATGGCGTTCAAAGTTGCGTATTCATGGTTATTAAAGCTTTTTCAGCACTTACTCTCTTAAAGTTGTTCAAACTTGGTTTGTTAAGCATAAAACTTGGCACACAACACTATTTGGTATATATTATTGTGTTGACATGGTTAGCATTGAAAATTATAGTCATTTGCTATATATTATGTTCAAAGTTGCGTTTTTATGGTTTTTAATGCTTTTTTGGCACTCACTCGCTTAAAACCGTTTAAACATACTTTGTTTGGCATGAAATTTGGCACACGACACTATTTGGTATACATTTTTGTGTTGAAATGGTTAGAATTGAAAACAATCGAGATATGCTTGATATTACGATCAAAGTTGTGTTTTTAAGTATTTAAATGCTTTTGGAACTAACTTTATTCAAGACGTTAAAACTTGGTTTATTTGGCCTGAAACTCGGCACACAATAGTATTTAGTATATTTATTGTGCTGAGATGGTTAGATTTGAAAACAATAGTTATATGCTTGATATTACGTTGAAAGTTGCGTTTTTAAGGTTATTAAAGCTTTTTCGGCACTTACTCGCTTAAAGTCATTCAAACTGTGTTTGTTGAGCATAAAAATTGGCGCACAACACTACTTGGTATATATTATTGTGTTGCAATGGTTAGAATTGAAAACAATAATCATATGCTTGATATTATGCTCAAACTTGCGTTTTTCTGGTTTTTAATGCTCTTTTGGAACTTAGTCGCTTAAAGTCGTTCAAAATTTGTTTGTTTCACATGAACCGTGGCACAAAACACTGTTTAGGTTGTATTATTGTGTTGAAATTGTTAGAGTTGAAAACAATAGTTATGCGCTTGAAATTAAGTGCGAAGTTGCATTTTAAAGGTTATTAATGAGATTTGGCACTTGCTCGCCCATATTCTTTCAAACTTTCTTTGTTTAGCATTAAACTTGGCACACAACACAAGTATTTATATATTATTGTGTTGAAATGGATAGAATTGAAAACAATAGTCATATGCTTGATATTACGTTCAAAGTTGCGTTTTTACGGTTTTTAATGGTCTTTTGGAACTTAGTCGCTTCATGTCGTTCAAACTTGGTTTGTTTCGCATGAACCGTGGCACACAACACTAATTAGTATATATTATTGTGTTGAAATTGTTAGAATTGAAAGCAATAGTCATACGCTTGAAATTAAGTGCGAACTTGCGTTTTCAAGGTTATTAAAGATTTTAAGCACTTGCTCGCTTAAAGTGGTTCGAATTTTGTTTGTTTAGCATGAAACTTTGCACACAATACAATTTGGTATATATTATTGTGTTGACATGGTTAGCATTGAAAATTATAGTCATTTGCTATATATTATGTTCAAAGTTGCGTTTTTATGGTTTTTAATGCTTTTTTGGCACTCACTCGCTTAAAACTGTTTAAACATACTTTGTTTGGCATGAAATTTGGCACACGACACTATTTGGTATACATTTTTGTGTTGAAATGGTTAGAATTGAAAACAATTGAGATATGCTTGATATTACGATCAAAGTTGTGTTTTTAAGTATTTAAATGCTTTTGGAACTAACTTTATTCAAGACGTTAAAACTTGGTTTATTTGGCCTGAAACTCGGCACACAATAGTATTTAGTATATTTATTGTGCTGAGATGGTTAGATTTGAAAACAATAGTTATATGCTTGATATTACGTTGAAAGTTGCGTTTTTAAGGTTATTAAAGCTTTTTCGGCACTTACTCGCTTAAAGTCATTCAAAATGTGTTTGTTGAGCATAAAAATTGGCGCACAACACTACTTGGTATATATTATTGTGTTGCAATGGTTAGAATTGAAAACAATAGTCATATGCTTGATATTATGCTCAAACTTGCGTTTTTCTGGTTTTTAATGCTCTTTTGGAACTTAGTCGCTTAAAGTCGTTCAAAATTTGTTTGTTTCGCATGAACCGTGGCACAAAACACTGTTTAGGTTGTATTATTGTGTTGAAATTGTTAGAGTTGAAAACAATAGTTATGCGCTTGAAATTAAGTGCGAAGTTGCATTTTAAAGGTTATTAATGAGATTTGGCACTTGCTCGCCCATATTCTTTCAAACTTTCTTTGTTTAGCATTAAACTTGGCACACAACACAAGTATTTATATATTATTGTGTTGAAATGGATAGAATTGAAAACAATAGTCATATGCTTGATATTACGTTCAAAGTTGCGTTTTTACGGTTTTTAATGGTCTTTTGGAACTTAGTCGCTTCATGTCGTTCAAACTTGGTTTGTTTCGCATGAACCGTGGCACACAACACTAATTAGTATATATTATTGTGTTGAAATTGTTAGAATTGAAAGCAATAGTCATACGCTTGAAATTAAGTGCGAACTTGCGTTTTCAAGGTTATTAAAGATTTTTGGCACTTGCTCGCTTAAAGTGGTTCGAATTTTGTTTGTTTAGCATGAAACTTTGCACACAATACAATTTTGCATATATTATTGTATTGAAATGGTTAGAATTGAAAATAATAGTCATATGCTTTATATTACGTTCAAAGTTACGTTTGTAAGGTTCTTAATGCTTTTTCGGCACTTAGTCGCTTAAAGCCGTTGAAACTTGGTTAGTTTGGCATGAAACGTAGCACACAACACTATTTGGTATATATTATTCTGTTCCAATGGTTACAATTTAAATCAAGAGTCATAGGCTTGATATTACGTTGGAAGTTGTGTTTTTAATGTTCTTAAAACATTTTTGGCACTAACTTGCTTCAAGACTTTAAAACTTTGTTTATTTGGTATAAATGTCGGCACACAATAGTATTTAGTATATATTATTGTGTTGAAATTGTTAGATTTGAAAACAATAGTAAAATGTTGATATGGCGTTCAAAGTTGCGTATTCATGGTTATTAAAGCTTTTTCAGCACTTACTCTCTTAAAGTTGTTCAAACTTGGTTTGTTAAGCATAAAACTTGGCACACAACACTATTTGGTATATATTATTGTGTTGACATGGTTAGCATTGAAAATTATAGTCATTTGCTATATATTATGTTCAAAGTTGCGTTTTTATGGTTTTTAATGCTTTTTTGGCACTCACTCGCTTAAAACCGTTTAAACATACTTTGTTTGGCATGAAATTTGGCACACGACACTATTTGGTATACATTTTTGTGTTGAAATGGTTAGAATTGAAAACAATCGAGATATGCTTGATATTACGATCAAAGTTGTGTTTTTAAGTATTTAAATGCTTTTGGAACTAACTTTATTCAAGACGTTAAAACTTGGTTTATTTGGCCTGAAACTCGGCACACAATAGTATTTAGTATATTTATTGTGCTGAGATGGTTAGATTTGAAAACAATAGTTATATGCTTGATATTACGTTGAAAGTTGCGTTTTTAAGGTTATTAAAGCTTTTTCGGCACTTACTCGCTTAAAGTCATTCAAACTGTGTTTGTTGAGCATAAAAATTGGCGCACAACACTACTTGGTATATATTATTGTGTTGCAATGGTTAGAATTGAAAACAATAGTCATATGCTTGATATTATGCTCAAACTTGCGTTTTTCTGGTTTTTAATGCTCTTTTGGAACTTAGTCGCTTAAAGTCATTCAAAATTTGTTTGTTTCGCATGAACCGTGGCACAAAACACTGTTTAGGTTGTATTATTGTGTTGAAATTGTTAGAGTTGAAAACAATAGTTATGCGCTTGAAATTAAGTGCGAAGTTGCATTTTAAAGGTTATTAATGATATTTGGCACTTGCTCGCCCATATTCTTTCAAACTTTCTTTGTTTAGCATTAAACTTGGCACACAACACAAGTATTTATATATTATTGTGTTGAAATGGATAGAATTGAAAACAATAGTCATATGCTTGATATTACGTTCAAAGTTGCGTTTTTACGGTTTTTAATGGTCTTTTGGAACTTAGTCGCTTCATGTCGTTCAAACTTGGTTTGTTTCGCATGAACCGTGGCACACAACACTAATTAGTATATATTATTGTGTTGAAATGGTTAGAATTGAAAGCAATAGTCATACGCTTGAAATTAAGTGCGAACTTGCGTTTTCAAGGTTATTAAAGATTTTTGGCACTTGCTCGCTTAAAGTGGTTCGAATTTTGTTTGTTTAGCATGAAACTTTGCACACAATACAATTTTGCATATATTATTGTATTGAAATGGTTAGAATTGAAAATAATAGTCATATGCTTTATATTACGTTCAAAGTTACGTTTGTAAGGTTCTTAATGCTTTTTCGGCACTTAGTCGCTTAAAGCCGTTGAAACTTGGTTTGTTTGGCATGAAACGTAGCACACAACACTATTTGGTATATATTATTCTGTTCCAATGGTTACAATTTAAATCAAGAGTCATAGGCTTGATATTACGTTGGAAGTTGTGTTTTTAATGTTCTTAAAACATTTTTGGCACTAACTTGCTTCAAGACTTTAAAACTTTGTTTATTTGGTATAAATGTCGGCACACAATAGTATTTAGTATATATTATTGTGTTGAAATTGTTAGATTTGAAAACAATAGTAAAATGTTGATATGGCGTTCAAAGTTGCGTATTCATGGTTATTAAAGCTTTTTCAGCACTTACTCTCTTAAAGTTGTTCAAACTTGGTTTGTTAAGCATAAAACTTGGCACACAACACTATTTGGTATATATTATTGTGTTGACATGGTTAGCATTGAAAATTATAGTCATTTGCTATATATTATGTTCAAAGTTGCGTTTTTATGGTTTTTAATGCTTTTTTGGCACTCACTCGCTTAAAACCGTTTAAACATACTTTGTTTGGCATGAAATTTGGCACACGACACTATTTGGTATACATTTTTGTGTTGAAATGGTTAGAATTGAAAACAATTGAGATATGCTTGATATTACGATCAAAGTTGTGTTTTTAAGTATTTAAATGCTTTTGGAACTAACTTTATTCAAGACGTTAAAACTTGGTTTATTTGGCCTGAAACTCGGCACACAATAGTATTTAGTATATTTATTGTGCTGAGATGGTTAGATTTGAAAACAATAGTTATATGCTTGATATTACGTTGAAAGTTGCGTTTTTAAGGTTATTAAAGCTTTTTCGGCACTTACTCGCTTAAAGTCATTCAAACTGTGTTTGTTGAGCATAAAAATTGGCGCACAACACTACTTGGTATATATTATTGTGTTGCAATGGTTAGAATTGAAAACAATAATCATATGCTTGATATTATGCTCAAACTTGCGTTTTTCTGGTTTTTAATGCTTTTTTGGAACTTAGTCGCTTAAAGTCGTTCAAAATTTGTTTGTTTCGCATGAACCGTGGCACAAAACACTGTTTAGGTTGTATTATTGTGTTGAAATTGTTAGAGTTGAAAACAATAGTTATGCGCTTGAAATTAAGTGCGAAGTTGCATTTTAAAGGTTATTAATGAGATTTGGCACTTGCTCGCCCATATTCTTTCAAACTTTCTTTGTTTAGCATTAAACTTGGCACACAACACAAGTATTTATATATTATTGTGTTGAAATGGATAGAATTGAAAACAATAGTCATATGCTTGATATTACGTTCAAAGTTGCGTTTTTACGGTTTTTAATGGTCTTTTGGAACTTAGTCGCTTCATGTCGTTCAAACTTGGTTTGTTTCGCATGAACCGTGGCACACAACACTAATTAGTATATATTATTGTGTTGAAATTGTTAGAATTGAAAGCAATAGTCATACGCTTGAAATTAAGTGCGAACTTGCGTTTTCAAGGTTATTAAAGATTTTTGGCACTTGCTCGCTTAAAGTGGTTCGAATTTTGTTTGTTTAGCATGAAACTTTGCACACAATACAATTTTGCATATATTATTGTATTGAAATGGTTAGAATTGAAAATAATAGTCATATGCTTTATATTACGTTCAAAGTTACGTTTGTAAGGTTCTTAATGCTTTTTCGGCACTTAGTCGCTTAAAGCCGTTGAAACTTGGTTTGTTTGGCATGAAACGTAGCACACAACACTATTTGGTATATATTATTCTGTTCCAATGGTTACAATTTAAATCAAGAGTTATAGGCTTGATATTACGTTGGAAGTTGTGTTTTTAATGTTCTTAAAACATTTTTGGCACTAACTTGCTTCAAGACTTTAAAACTTTGTTTATTTGGTATAAATGTCGGTACACAATAGTATTTAGTATATATTATTGTGTTGAAATTGTTAGATTTGAAAACAATAGTAAAATGTTGATATGGCGTTCAAAGTTGCGTATTCATGGTTATTAAAGCTTTTTCAGCACTTACTCTCTTAAAGTTGTTCAAACTTGGTTTGTTAAGCATAAAACTTGGCACACAACACTATTTGGTATATATTATTGTGTTGACATGGTTAGCATTGAAAATTATAGTCATTTGCTATATATTATGTTCAAAGTTGCGTTTTTATGGTTTTTAATGCTTTTTTGGCACTCACTCGCTTAAAACCGTTTAAACATACTTTGTTTGGCATGAAATTTGGCACACGACACTATTTGGTATACATTTTTGTGTTGAAATGGTTAGAATTGAAAACAATTGAGATATGCTTGATATTACGATCAAAGTTGTGTTTTTAAGTATTTAAATGCTTTTGGAACTAACTTTATTCAAGACGTTAAAACTTGGTTTATTTGGCCTGAAACTCGGCACACAATAGTATTTAGTATATTTATTGTGCTGAGATGGTTATATTTGAAAACAATAGTTATATGCTTGATATTACGTTGAAAGTTGCGTTTTTAAGGTTATTAAAGCTTTTTCGGCACTTACTCGCTTAAAGTCATTCAAACTGTGTTTGTTGAGCATAAAAATTGGCGCACAACACTACTTGGTATATATTATTGTGTTGCAATGGTTAGAATTGAAAACAATAATCATATGCTTGATATTATGCTCAAACTTGCGTTTTTCTGGTTTTTAATGCTTTTTTGGAACTTAGTCGCTTAAAGTCGTTCAAAATTTGTTTGTTTCGCATGAACCGTGGCACAAAACACTGTTTAGGTTGTATTATTGTGTTGAAATTGTTAGAGTTGAAAACAATAGTTATGCGCTTGAAATTAAGTGCGAAGTTGCATTTTAAAGGTTATTAATGAGATTTGGCACTTGCTCGCCCATATTCTTTCAAACTTTCTTTGTTTAGCATTAAACTTGGCACACAACACAAGTATTTATATATTATTGTGTTGAAATGGATAGAATTGAAAACAATAGTCATATGCTTGATATTACGTTCAAAGTTGCGTTTTTACGGTTTTTAATGGTCTTTTGGAACTTAGTCGCTTCATGTCGTTCAAACTTGGTTTGTTTCGCATGAACCGTGGCACACAACACTAATTAGTATATATTATTGTGTTGAAATTGTTAGAATTGAAAGCAATAGTCATACGCTTGAAATTAAGTGCGAACTTGCGTTTTCAAGGTTATTAAAGATTTTTGGCACTTGCTCGCTTAAAGTGGTTCGAATTTTGTTTGTTTAGCATGAAACTTTGCACACAATACAATTTTGCATATATTATTGTATTGAAATGGTTAGAATTGAAAATAATAGTCATATGCTTTATATTACGTTCAAAGTTACGTTTGTAAGGTTCTTAATGCTTTTTCGGCACTTAGTCGCTTAAAGCCGTTGAAACTTGGTTTGTTTGGCATGAAACGTAGCACACAACACTATTTGGTATATATTATTCTGTTCCAATGGTTACAATTTAAATCAAGAGTCATAGGCTTGATATTACGTTGGAAGTTGTGTTTTTAATGTTCTTAAAACATTTTTGGCACTAACTTGCTTCAAGACTTTAAAACTTTGTTTATTTGGTATAAATGTCGGCACACAATAGTATTTAGTATATATTATTGTGTTGAAATTGTTAGATTTGAAAACAATAGTAAAATGTTGATATGGCGTTCAAAGTTGCGTATTCATGGTTATTAAAGCTTTTTCAGCACTTACTCTCTTAAAGTTGTTCAAACTTGGTTTGTTAAGCATAAAACTTGGCACACAACACTATTTGGTATATATTATTGTGTTGACATGGTTAGCATTGAAAATTATAGTCATTTGCTATATATTATGTTCAAAGTTGCGTTTTTATGGTTTTTAATGCTTTTTTGGCACTCACTCGCTTAAAACCGTTTAAACATACTTTGTTTGGCATGAAATTTGGCACACGACACTATTTGGTATACATTTTTGTGTTGAAATGGTTAGAATTGAAAACAATCGAGATATGCTTGATATTACGATCAAAGTTGTGTTTTTAAGTATTTAAATGCTTTTGGAACTAACTTTATTCAAGACGTTAAAACTTGGTTTATTTGGCCTGAAACTCGGCACACAATAGTATTTAGTATATTTATTGTGCTGAGATGGTTAGATTTGAAAACAATAGTTATATGCTTGATATTACGTTGAAAGTTGCGTTTTTAAGGTTATTAAAGCTTTTTCGGCACTTACTCGCTTAAAGTCATTCAAACTGTGTTTGTTGAGCATAAAAATTGGCGCACAACACTACTTGGTATATATTATTGTGTTGCAATGGTTAGAATTGAAAACAATAGTCATATGCTTGATATTATGCTCAAACTTGCGTTTTTCTGGTTTTTAATGCTCTTTTGGAACTTAGTCGCTTAAAGTCGTTCAAAATTTGTTTGTTTCGCATGAACCGTGGCACAAAACACTGTTTAGGTTGTATTATTGTGTTGAAATTGTTAGAGTTGAAAACAATAGTTATGCGCTTGAAATTAAGTGCGAAGTTGCATTTTAAAGGTTATTAATGAGATTTGGCACTTGCTCGCCCATATTCTTTCAAACTTTCTTTGTTTAGCATTAAACTTGGCACACAACACAAGTATTTATATATTATTGTGTTGAAATGGATAGAATTGAAAACAATAGTCATATGCTTGATATTACGTTCAAAGTTGCGTTTTTACGGTTTTTAATGGTCTTTTGGAACTTAGTCGCTTCATGTCGTTCAAACTTGGTTTGTTTCGCATGAACCGTGGCACACAACACTAATTAGTATATATTATTGTGTTGAAATGGTTAGAATTGAAAGCAATAGTCATACGCTTGAAATTAAGTGCGAACTTGCGTTTTCAAGGTTATTAAAGATTTTTGGCACTTGCTCGCTTAAAGTGGTTCGAATTTTGTTTGTTTAGCATGAAACTTTGCACACAATACAATTTTGCATATATTATTGTATTGAAATGGTTAGAATTGAAAATAATAGTCATATGCTTTATATTACGTTCAAAGTTACGTTTGTAAGGTTCTTAATGCTTTTTCGGCACTTAGTCGCTTAAAGCCGTTGAAACTTGGTTTGTTTGGCATGAAACGTAGCACACAACACTATTTGGTATATATTATTCTGTTCCAATGGTTACAATTTAAATCAAGAGTCATAGGCTTGATATTACGTTGGAAGTTGTGTTTTTAATGTTCTTAAAACATTTTTGGCACTAACTTGCTTCAAGACTTTAAAACTTTGTTTATTTGGTATAAATGTCGGCACACAATAGTATTTAGTATATATTATTGTGTTGAAATTGTTAGATTTGAAAACAATAGTAAAATGTTGATATGGCGTTCAAAGTTGCGTATTCATGGTTATTAAAGCTTTTTCAGCACTTACTCTCTTAAAGTTGTTCAAACTTGGTTTGTTAAGCATAAAACTTGGCACACAACACTATTTGGTATATATTATTGTGTTGACATGGTTAGCATTGAAAATTATAGTCATTTGCTATATATTATGTTCAAAGTTGCGTTTTTATGGTTTTTAATGCTTTTTTGGCACTCACTCGCTTAAAACCGTTTAAACATACTTTGTTTGGCATGAAATTTGGCACACGACACTATTTGGTATACATTTTTGTGTTGAAATGGTTAGAATTGAAAACAATCGAGATATGCTTGATATTACGATCAAAGTTGTGTTTTTAAGTATTTAAATGCTTTTGGAACTAACTTTATTCAAGACGTTAAAACTTGGTTTATTTGGCCTGAAACTCGGCACACAATAGTATTTAGTATATTTATTGTGCTGAGATGGTTAGATTTGAAAACAATAGTTATATGCTTGATATTACGTTGAAAGTTGCGTTTTTAAGGTTATTAAAGCTTTTTCGGCACTTACTCGCTTAAAGTCATTCAAACTGTGTTTGTTGAGCATAAAAATTGGCGCACAACACTACTTGGTATATATTATTGTGTTGCAATGGTTAGAATTGAAAACAATAGTCATATGCTTGATATTATGCTCAAACTTGCGTTTTTCTGGTTTTTAATGCTCTTTTGGAACTTAGTCGCTTAAAGTCGTTCAAAATTTGTTTGTTTCGCATGAACCGTGGCACAAAACACTGTTTAGGTTGTATTATTGTGTTGAAATTGTTAGAGTTGAAAACAATAGTTATGCGCTTGAAATTAAGTGCGAAGTTGCATTTTAAAGGTTATTAATGAGATTTGGCACTTGCTCGCCCATATTCTTTCAAACTTTCTTTGTTTAGCATTAAACTTGGCACACAACACAAGTATTTATATATTATTGTGTTGAAATGGATAGAATTGAAAACAATAGTCATATGCTTGATATTACGTTCAAAGTTGCGTTTTTACGGTTTTTAATGGTCTTTTGGAACTTAGTCGCTTCATGTCGTTCAAACTTGGTTTGTTTCGCATGAACCGTGGCACACAACACTAATTAGTATATATTATTGTGTTGAAATGGTTAGAATTGAAAGCAATAGTCATACGCTTGAAATTAAGTGCGAACTTGCGTTTTCAAGGTTATTAAAGATTTTTGGCACTTGCTCGCTTAAAGTGGTTCGAATTTTGTTTGTTTAGCATGAAACTTTGCACACAATACAATTTTGCATATATTATTGTATTGAAATGGTTAGAATTGAAAATAATAGTCATATGCTTTATATTACGTTCAAAGTTACGTTTGTAAGGTTCTTAATGCTTTTTCGGCACTTAGTCGCTTAAAGCCGTTGAAACTTGGTTTGTTTGGCATGAAACGTAGCACACAACACTATTTGGTATATATTATTCTGTTCCAATGGTTACAATTTAAATCAAGAGTCATAGGCTTGATATTACGTTGGAAGTTGTGTTTTTAATGTTCTTAAAACATTTTTGGCACTAACTTGCTTCAAGACTTTAAAACTTTGTTTATTTGGTATAAATGTCGGCACACAATAGTATTTAGTATATATTATTGTGTTGAAATTGTTAGATTTGAAAACAATAGTAAAATGTTGATATGGCGTTCAAAGTTGCGTATTCATGGTTATTAAAGCTTTTTCAGCACTTACTCTCTTAAAGTTGTTCAAACTTGGTTTGTTAAGCATAAAACTTGGCACACAACACTATTTGGTATATATTATTGTGTTGACATGGTTAGCATTGAAAATTATAGTCATTTGCTATATATTATGTTCAAAGTTGCGTTTTTATGGTTTTTAATGCTTTTTTGGCACTCACTCGCTTAAAACTGTTTAAACATACTTTGTTTGGCATGAAATTTGGCACACGACACTATTTGGTATACATTTTTGTGTTGAAATGGTTAGAATTGAAAACAATTGAGATATGCTTGATATTACGATCATAGTTGTGTTTTTAAGTATTTAAATGCTTTTGGAACTAACTTTATTCAAGACGTTAAAACTTGGTTTATTTGGCCTGAAACTCGGCACACAATAGTATTTAGTATATTTATTGTGCTGAGATGGTTAGATTTGAAAACAATAGTTATATGCTTGATATTACGTTGAAAGTTGCGTTTTTAAGGTTATTAAAGCTTTTTCGGCACTTACTCGCTTAAAGTCATTCAAACTGTGTTTGTTGAGCATAAAAATTGGCGCACAACACTACTTGGTATATATTATTGTGTTGCAATGGTTAGAATTGAAAACAATAGTCATATGCTTGATATTATGCTCAAACTTGCGTTTTTCTGGTTTTTAATGCTCTTTTGGAACTTAGTCGCTTAAAGTCGTTCAAAATTTGTTTGTTTCGCATGAACCGTGGCACAAAACACTGTTTAGGTTGTATTATTGTGTTGAAATTGTTAGAGTTGAAAACAATAGTTATGCGCTTGAAATTAAGTGCGAAGTTGCATTTTAAAGGTTATTAATGAGATTTGGCACTTGCTCGCCCATATTCTTTCAAACTTTCTTTGTTTAGCATTAAACTTGGCACACAACACAAGTATTTATATATTATTGTGTTGAAATGGATAGAATTGAAAACAATAGTCATATGCTTGATATTACGTTCAAAGTTGCGTTTTTACGGTTTTTAATGGTCTTTTGGAACTTAGTCGCTTCATGTCGTTCAAACTTGGTTTGTTTCGCATGAACCGTGGCACACAACACTAATTAGTATATATTATTGTGTTGAAATTGTTAGAATTGAAAGCAATAGTCATACGCTTGAAATTAAGTGCGAACTTGCGTTTTCAAGGTTATTAAAGATTTTTGGCACTTGCTCGCTTAAAGTGGTTCGAATTTTGTTTGTTTAGCATGAAACTTTGCACACAATACAATTTTGCATATATTATTGTATTGAAATGGTTAGAATTGAAAATAATAGTCATATGCTTTATATTACGTTCAAAGTTACGTTTGTAAGGTTCTTAATGCTTTTTCGGCACTTAGTCGCTTAAAGCCGTTGAAACTTGGTTTGTTTGGCATGAAACGTAGCACACAACACTATTTGGTATATATTATTCTGTTCCAATGGTTACAATTTAAATCAAGAGTCATAGGCTTGATATTACGTTGGAAGTTGTGTTTTTAATGTTCTTAAAACATTTTTGGCACTAACTTGCTTCAAGACTTTAAAACTTTGTTTATTTGGTATAAATGTCGGCACACAATAGTATTTAGTATATATTATTGTGTTGAAATTGTTAGATTTGAAAACAATAGTAAAATGTTGATATGGCGTTCAAAGTTGCGTATTCATGGTTATTAAAGCTTTTTCAGCACTTACTCTCTTAAAGTTGTTCAAACTTGGTTTGTTAAGCATAAAACTTGGCACACAACACTATTTGGTATATATTATTGTGTTGACATGGTTAGCATTGAAAATTATAGTCATTTGCTATATATTATGTTCAAAGTTGCGTTTTTATGGTTTTTAATGCTTTTTTGGCACTCACTCGCTTAAAACCGTTTAAACATACTTTGTTTGGCATGAAATTTGGCACACGACACTATTTGGTATACATTTTTGTGTTGAAATGGTTAGAATTGAAAACAATCGAGATATGCTTGATATTACGATCAAAGTTGTGTTTTTAAGTATTTAAATGCTTTTGGAACTAACTTTATTCAAGACGTTAAAACTTGGTTTATTTGGCCTGAAACTCGGCACACAATAGTATTTAGTATATTTATTGTGCTGAGATGGTTAGATTTGAAAACAATAGTTATATGCTTGATATTACGTTGAAAGTTGCGTTTTTAAGGTTATTAAAGCTTTTTCGGCACTTACTCGCTTAAAGTCATTCAAACTGTGTTTGTTGAGCATAAAAATTGGCGCACAACACTACTTGGTATATATTATTGTGTTGCAATGGTTAGAATTGAAAACAATAGTCATATGCTTGATATTATGCTCAAACTTGCGTTTTTCTGGTTTTTAATGCTCTTTTGGAACTTAGTCGCTTAAAGTCGTTCAAAATTTGTTTGTTTCGCATGAACCGTGGCACAAAACACTGTTTAGGTTGTATTATTGTGTTGAAATTGTTAGAGTTGAAAACAATAGTTATGCGCTTGAAATTAAGTGCGAAGTTGCATTTTAAAGGTTATTAATGAGATTTGGCACTTGCTCGCCCATATTCTTTCAAACTTTCTTTGTTTAGCATTAAACTTAACACACAACACAAGTATTTATATATTATTGTGTTGAAATGGATAGAATTGAAAACAATAGTCATATGCTTGATATTACGTTCAAAGTTGCGTTTTTACGGTTTTTAATGGTCTTTTGGAACTTAGTCGCTTCATGTCGTTCAAACTTGGTTTGTTTCGCATGAACCGTGGCACACAACACTAATTAGTATATATTATTGTGTTGAAATGGTTAGAATTGAAAGCAATAGTCATACGCTTGAAATTAAGTGCGAACTTGCGTTTTCAAGGTTATTAAAGATTTTTGGCACTTGCTCGCTTAAAGTGGTTCGAATTTTGTTTGTTTAGCATGAAACTTTGCACACAATACAATTTTGCATATATTATTGTATTGAAATGGTTAGAATTGAAAATAATAGTCATATGCTTTATATTACGTTCAAAGTTACGTTTGTAAGGTTCTTAATGCTTTTTCGGCACTTAGTCGCTTAAAGCCGTTGAAACTTGGTTTGTTTGGCATGAAACGTAGCACACAACACTATTTGGTATATATTATTCTGTTCCAATGGTTACAATTTAAATCAAGAGTCATAGGCTTGATATTACGTTGGAAGTTGTGTTTTTAATGTTCTTAAAACATTTTTGGCACTAACTTGCTTCAAGACTTTAAAACTTTGTTTATTTGGTATAAATGTCGGCACACAATAGTATTTAGTATATATTATTGTGTTGAAATTGTTAGATTTGAAAACAATAGTAAAATGTTGATATGGCGTTCAAAGTTGCGTATTCATGGTTATTAAAGCTTTTTCAGCACTTACTCTCTTAAAGTTGTTCAAACTTGGTTTGTTAAGCATAAAACTTGGCACACAACACTATTTGGTATATATTATTGTGTTGACATGGTTAGCATTGAAAATTATAGTCATTTGCTATATATTATGTTCAAAGTTGCGTTTTTATGGTTTTTAATGCTTTTTTGGCACTCACTCGCTTAAAACTGTTTAAACATACTTTGTTTGGCATGAAATTTGGCACACGACACTATTTGGTATACATTTTTGTGTTGAAATGGTTAGAATTGAAAACAATTGAGATATGCTTGATATTACGATCATAGTTGTGTTTTTAAGTATTTAAATGCTTTTGGAACTAACTTTATTCAAGACGTTAAAACTTGGTTTATTTGGCCTGAAACTCGGCACACAATAGTATTTAGTATATTTATTGTGCTGAGATGGTTAGATTTGAAAACAATAGTTATATGCTTGATATTACGTTGAAAGTTGCGTTTTTAAGGTTATTAAAGCTTTTTCGGCACTTACTCGCTTAAAGTCATTCAAACTGTGTTTGTTGAGCATAAAAATTGGCGCACAACACTACTTGGTATATATTATTGTGTTGCAATGGTTAGAATTGAAAACAATAGTCATATGCTTGATATTATGCTCAAACTTGCGTTTTTCTGGTTTTTAATGCTCTTTTGGAACTTAGTCGCTTAAAGTCGTTCAAAATTTGTTTGTTTCGCATGAACCGTGGCACAAAACACTGTTTAGGTTGTATTATTGTGTTGAAATTGTTAGAGTTGAAAACAATAGTTATGCGCTTGAAATTAAGTGCGAAGTTGCATTTTAAAGGTTATTAATGAGATTTGGCACTTGCTCGCCCATATTCTTTCAAACTTTCTTTGTTTAGCATTAAACTTGGCACACAACACAAGTATTTATATATTATTGTGTTGAAATGGATAGAATTGAAAACAATAGTCATATGCTTGATATTACGTTCAAAGTTGCGTTTTTACGGTTTTTAATGGTCTTTTGGAACTTAGTCGCTTCATGTCGTTCAAACTTGGTTTGTTTCGCATGAACCGTGGCACACAACACTAATTAGTATATATTATTGTGTTGAAATGGTTAGAATTGAAAGCAATAGTCATACGCTTGAAATTAAGTGCGAACTTGCGTTTTCAAGGTTATTAAAGATTTTTGGCACTTGCTCGCTTAAAGTGGTTCGAATTTTGTTTGTTTAGCATGAAACTTTGCACACAATACAATTTTGCATATATTATTGTATTGAAATGGTTAGAATTGAAAATAATAGTCATATGCTTTATATTACGTTCAAAGTTACGTTTGTAAGGTTCTTAATGCTTTTTCGGCACTTAGTCGCTTAAAGCCGTTGAAACTTGGTTTGTTTGGCATGAAACGTAGCACACAACACTATTTGGTATATATTATTCTGTTCCAATGGTTACAATTTAAATCAAGAGTCATAGGCTTGATATTACGTTGGAAGTTGTGTTTTTAATGTTCTTAAAACATTTTTGGCACTAACTTGCTTCAAGACTTTAAAACTTTGTTTATTTGGTATAAATGTCGGCACACAATAGTATTTAGTATATATTATTGTGTTGAAATTGTTAGATTTGAAAACAATAGTAAAATGTTGATATGGCGTTCAAAGTTGCGTATTCATGGTTATTAAAGCTTTTTCAGCACTTACTCTCTTAAAGTTGTTCAAACTTGGTTTGTTAAGCATAAAACTTGGCACACAACACTATTTGGTATATATTATTGTGTTGACATGGTTAGCATTGAAAATTATAGTCATTTGCTATATATTATGTTCAAAGTTGCGTTTTTATGGTTTTTAATGCTTTTTTGGCACTCACTCGCTTAAAACTGTTTAAACATACTTTGTTTGGCATGAAATTTGGCACACGACACTATTTGGTATACATTTTTGTGTTGAAATGGTTAGAATTGAAAACAATTGAGATATGCTTGATATTACGATCATAGTTGTGTTTTTAAGTATTTAAATGCTTTTGGAACTAACTTTATTCAAGACGTTAAAACTTGGTTTATTTGGCCTGAAACTCGGCACACAATAGTATTTAGTATATTTATTGTGCTGAGATGGTTAGATTTGAAAACAATAGTTATATGCTTGATATTACGTTGAAAGTTGCGTTTTTAAGGTTATTAAAGCTTTTTCGGCACTTACTCGCTTAAAGTCATTCAAACTGTGTTTGTTGAGCATAAAAATTGGCGCACAACACTACTTGGTATATATTATTGTGTTGCAATGGTTAGAATTGAAAACAATAGTCATATGCTTGATATTATGCTCAAACTTGCGTTTTTCTGGTTTTTAATGCTCTTTTGGAACTTAGTCGCTTAAAGTCGTTCAAAATTTGTTTGTTTCGCATGAACCGTGGCACAAAACACTGTTTAGGTTGTATTATTGTGTTGAAATTGTTAGAGTTGAAAACAATAGTTATGCGCTTGAAATTAAGTGCGAAGTTGCATTTTAAAGGTTATTAATGAGATTTGGCACTTGCTCGCCCATATTCTTTCAAACTTTCTTTGTTTAGCATTAAACTTGGCACACAACACAAGTATTTATATATTATTGTGTTGAAATGGATAGAATTGAAAACAATAGTCATATGCTTGATATTACGTTCAAAGTTGCGTTTTTACGGTTTTTAATGGTCTTTTGGAACTTAGTCGCTTCATGTCGTTCAAACTTGGTTTGTTTCGCATGAACCGTGGCACACAACACTAATTAGTATATATTATTGTGTTGAAATGGTTAGAATTGAAAGCAATAGTCATACGCTTGAAATTAAGTGCGAACTTGCGTTTTCAAGGTTATTAAAGATTTTTGGCACTTGCTCGCTTAAAGTGGTTCGAATTTTGTTTGTTTAGCATGAAACTTTGCACACAATACAATTTTGCATATATTATTGTATTGAAATGGTTAGAATTGAAAATAATAGTCATATGCTTTATATTACGTTCAAAGTTACGTTTGTAAGGTTCTTAATGCTTTTTCGGCACTTAGTCGCTTAAAGCCGTTGAAACTTGGTTTGTTTGGCATGAAACGTAGCACACAACACTATTTGGTATATATTATTCTGTTCCAATGGTTACAATTTAAATCAAGAGTCATAGGCTTGATATTACGTTGGAAGTTGTGTTTTTAATGTTCTTAAAACATTTTTGGCACTAACTTGCTTCAAGACTTTAAAACTTTGTTTATTTGGTATAAATGTCGGCACACAATAGTATTTAGTATATATTATTGTGTTGAAATTGTTAGATTTGAAAACAATAGTAAAATGTTGATATGGCGTTCAAAGTTGCGTATTCATGGTTATTAAAGCTTTTTCAGCACTTACTCTCTTAAAGTTGTTCAAACTTGGTTTGTTAAGCATAAAACTTGGCACACAACACTATTTGGTATATATTATTGTGTTGACATGGTTAGCATTGAAAATTATAGTCATTTGCTATATATTATGTTCAAAGTTGCGTTTTTATGGTTTTTAATGCTTTTTTGGCACTCACTCGCTTAAAACCGTTTAAACATACTTTGTTTGGCATGAAATTTGGCACACGACACTATTTGGTATACATTTTTGTGTTGAAATGGTTAGAATTGAAAACAATCGAGATATGCTTGATATTACGATCAAAGTTGTGTTTTTAAGTATTTAAATGCTTTTGGAACTAACTTTATTCAAGACGTTAAAACTTGGTTTATTTGGCCTGAAACTCGGCACACAATAGTATTTAGTATATTTATTGTGCTGAGATGGTTAGATTTGAAAACAATAGTTATATGCTTGATATTACGTTGAAAGTTGCGTTTTTAAGGTTATTAAAGCTTTTTCGGCACTTACTCGCTTAAAGTCATTCAAACTGTGTTTGTTGAGCATAAAAATTGGCGCACAACACTACTTGGTATATATTATTGTGTTGCAATGGTTAGAATTGAAAACAATAGTCATATGCTTGATATTATGCTCAAACTTGCGTTTTTCTGGTTTTTAATGCTCTTTTGGAACTTAGTCGCTTAAAGTCGTTCAAAATTTGTTTGTTTCGCATGAACCGTGGCACAAAACACTGTTTAGGTTGTATTATTGTGTTGAAATTGTTAGAGTTGAAAACAATAGTTATGCGCTTGAAATTAAGTGCGAAGTTGCATTTTAAAGGTTATTAATGAGATTTGGCACTTGCTCGCCCATATTCTTTCAAACTTTCTTTGTTTAGCATTAAACTTGGCACACAACACAAGTATTTATATATTATTGTGTTGAAATGGATAGAATTGAAAACAATAGTCATATGCTTGATATTACGTTCAAAGTTGCGTTTTTACGGTTTTTAATGGTCTTTTGGAACTTAGTCGCTTCATGTCGTTCAAACTTGGTTTGTTTCGCATGAACCGTGGCACACAACACTAATTAGTATATATTATTGTGTTGAAATGGTTAGAATTGAAAGCAATAGTCATACGCTTGAAATTAAGTGCGAACTTGCGTTTTCAAGGTTATTAAAGATTTTGGCACTTGCTCGCTTAAAGTGGTTCGAATTTTGTTTGTTTAGCATGAAACTTTGCACACAATACAATTTTGCATATATTATTGTATTGAAATGGTTAGAATTGAAAATAATAGTCATATGCTTTATATTACGTTCAAAGTTACGTTTGTAAGGTTCTTAATGCTTTTTCGGCACTTAGTCGCTTAAAGCCGTTGAAACTTGGTTTGTTTGGCATGAAACGTAGCACACAACACTATTTGGTATATAATATTCTGTTCAATGGTTACAATTTAAATCAAGAGTCATAGGCTTGATATACGTTGGAAGTTGTGTTTTTAATGTTCTTAAAACATTTTTGGCACTAACTTGCTTCAAGACTTTAAAACTTTGTTTATTTGGTATAAATGTCGGCACACAATAGTATTTAGTATATATTATTGTGTTGAAATTGTTAGATTTGAAAACAATAGTAAAATGTTGATATGGCGTTCAAAGTTGCGTATTCATGGTTATTAAAGCTTTTTCAGCACTTACTCTCTTAAAGTTGTTCAAACTTGGTTTGTTAAGCATAAAACTTGGCACACAACACTATTTGGTATATATTATTGTGTTGACATGGTTAGCATTGAAAATTATAGTCATTTGCTATATATTATGTTCAAAGTTGCGTTTTTATGGTTTTTAATGCTTTTTTGGCACTCACTCGCTTAAAACCGTTTTAAACATACTTTGTTTGGCATGAAATTTGGCACACGACACTATTTGGTATACATTTTTGTGTTGAAATGGTTAGAATTGAAAACAATCGAGATATGCTTGATATTACGATCAAAGTTGTGTTTTTAAGTATTTAAATGCTTTTGGAACTAACTTTATTCAAGACGTTAAAACTTGGTTTATTTGGCCTGAAACTCGGCACACAATAGTATTTAGTATATTTATTGTGCTGAGATGGTTAGATTTGAAAACAATAGTTATATGCTTGATATTACGTTGAAAGTTGCGTTTTTAAGGTTATTAAAGCTTTTTCGGCACTTACTCGCTTAAAGTCATTCAAACTGTGTTTGTTGAGCATAAAAATTGGCGCACAACACTACTTGGTATATATTATTGTGTTGCAATGGTTAGAATTGAAAACAATAGTCATATGCTTGATATTATGCTCAAACTTGCGTTTTTCTGGTTTTTAATGCTCTTTTGGAACTTAGTCGCTTAAAGTCGTTCAAAATTTGTTTGTTTCGCATGAACCGTGGCACAAAACACTGTTTAGGTTGTATTATTGTGTTGAAATTGTTAGAGTTGAAACAATAGTTATGCGCTTGAAATTAAGTGCGAAGTTGCATTTTAAAGGTTATTAATGAGATTTGGCACTTGCTCGCCCATATTCTTTCAAACTTTCTTTGTTTAGCATTAAACTTGGCACACAACACAAGTATTTATATATTATTGTGTTGAAATGGATAGAATTGAAAACAATAGTCATATGCTTGATATTACGTTCAAAGTTGCGTTTTTACGGTTTTTAATGGTCTTTTGGAACTTAGTCGCTTCATGTCGTTCAAACTTGGTTTGTTTCGCATGAACCGTGGCACACAACACTAATTAGTATA
>NC_080061.1:18991018-19048518 GCF_026212465.1 Amaranthus tricolor
CCATTGCAACACAATAATATATACCAAGTAGTGTTGTGCGCCAATTTTTATGCTCAACAAACACAGTTTGAATGACTTTAAGCGAGTAAGTGCCGAAAAAGCTTTAATAACCTTAAAAACGCAACTTTCAACGTAATATCAAGCATATAACTATTGTTTTCAAATCTAACCATCTCAGCACAATAAATATACTAAATACTATTGTGTGCCGAGTTTCAGGCCAAATAAACCAAGTTTTAACGTCTTGAATAAAGTTAGTTCCAAAAGCATTTAAATACTTAAAAACACAACTTTGATCGTAATATCAAGCATATCTCGATTGTTTTTCAATTCTAACCATTTCAACACAAAAATGTATACCAAATAGTGTCGTGTGCCAAATTTCATGCCAAACAAAGTATGTTTAAAACGGTTTTAAAGCGAGTGAGTGCCAAAAAAGCATTAAAACCATAAAAAACGCAACTTTGAACATAATATATAGCAAATGACTATAATTTTCAATGCTAACCATGTCAACACAATAATATATACCAAATAGTGTTGTGTGCCAAGTTTTATGCTTAACAAACCAAGTTTGAACAACTTTAAGAGAGTAAGTGCTGAAAAAAGCTTTAATAACCATGAATACGCAACTTTGAACGCCATATCAACATTTACTATTGTTTTCAAATCTAACAATTTCAACACAATAATATACTAAATACTATTGTGTGCCGACATTTATACCAAATAAACAAAGTTTTAAAGTCTTGAAGCAAGTTAGTGCCAAAAATGTTTTAAGAACATTAAAAACACAACTTCCAACGTAATATCAAGCCTATGACTCTTGATTTAAATTGTAACCATTGGAACAGAATAATATATACCAAATAGTGTTGTGTGCTACGTTTCATGCCAAACAAACCAAGTTTCAACGGCTTTAAAGCGACTAAGTGCCGAAAAAGCATTAAGAACCTTACAAACGTAACTTTGAACGTAATATAAAGCATATGACTATTATTTTCAATTCTAACCATTTCAATACAATAATATATGCAAAATTGTATTGTGTGCAAAGTTTCATGCTAAACAAACAAATTCGAACCACTTTAAGCGAGCAAGTGCCAAAAATCTTTAATAACCTTGAAAACGCAAGTTCGCACTTAATTTCAAGCGTATGACTATTGCTTTCAATTCTAACCATTTCAACACAATAATATATACTAATTAGTGTTGTGTGCGACGGTTCATGCGAAACAAACCAAGTTTTGAACGACATGAAGCGACTAAGTTCCAAAAGACCATTAAAAACCGTAAAAACGCAACTTTGAACGTAATATCAAGCATATGACTATTGTTTTCAATTCTATCCATTTCAACACAATAATATATAAATACTTGTGTTGTGTGCCAAGTTTAATGCTAAACAAAGAAAGTTTGAAAGAATATGGGCGAGCAAGTGCCAAATCTCATTAATAACCTTTAAAATGCACTTCGCACTTAATTTCAAGCGCATAACTATTGTTTTCAACTCTAACAATTTCAACACAATAATACAACCTAAACAGTGTTTTGTGCCACGGTTCATGCGAAACAAACAAATTTGAACGACTTTAAGCGACTAAGTTCCAAAAGAGCATTAAAAACCAGAAAAACGCAAGTTTGAGCATAATATCAAGCATATGACTATTGTTTTCAATTCTAACCATTGCAACACAATAATATATACCAAGTAGTGTTGTGCGCCAATTTTTATGCTCAACAAACACAGTTTGAATGACTTTAAGCGAGTAAGTGCCGAAAAAGCTTTAATAACCTTAAAAACGCAACTTTCAACGTAATATCAAGCATATAACTATTGTTTTCAAATCTAACCATCTCAGCACAATAAATATACTAAATACTATTGTGTGCCGAGTTTCAGGCCAAATAACCAAGTTTTAACGTCTTGAATAAGTTAGTTCCAAAAGCATTTAAATACTTAAAAACACAACTTTGATCGTAATATCAAGCATATCTCGATTGTTTTCAATTCTAACCATTTCAACACAAAAATGTATACCAAATAGTGTCGTGTGCCAAATTTCATGCCAAACAAAGTATGTTTAAACGGTTTTAAGCGAGTGAGTGCCAAAAAAGCATTAAAAACCATAAAAACGCAACTTTGAACATAATATATAGCAAATGACTATAATTTTCAATGCTAACCATGTCAACACAATAATATATACCAAATAGTGTTGTGTGCCAAGTTTTATGCTTAACAAACCAAGTTTGAACAACTTTAAGAGAGTAAGTGCTGAAAAAGCTTTAATAACCATGAATACGCAACTTTGAACGCCATATCAACATTTTACTATTGTTTTCAAATCTAACAATTTCAACACAATAATATATACTAAATACTATTGTGTGCCGACATTTATACCAAATAAACAAAGTTTTAAAGTCTTGAAGCAAGTTAGTGCCAAAAATGTTTTAAGAACATTAAAAACACAACTTCCAACGTAATATCAAGCCTATGACTCTTGATTTAAATTGTAACCATTGGAACAGAATAATATATACCAAATAGTGTTGTGTGCTACGTTTCATGCCAAACAAACCAAGTTTCAACGGCTTTAAGCGACTAAGTGCCGAAAAAGCATTAAGAACCTTACAAACGTAACTTTGAACGTAATATAAAGCATATGACTATTATTTTCAATTCTAACCATTTCAATACAATAATATATGCAAAATTGTATTGTGTGCAAAGTTTCATGCTAAACAAACAAAATTCGAACCACTTTAAGCGAGCAAGTGCCAAAAATCTTTAATAACCTTGAAAACGCAAGTTCGCACTTAATTTCAAGCGTATGACTATTGCTTTCAATTCTAACCATTTCAACACAATAATATATACTAATTAGTGTTGTGTGCCACGGTTCATGCGAAACAAACCAAGTTTGAACGACATGAAGCGACTAAGTTCCAAAAGACCATTAAAAACCGTAAAAACGCAACTTTGAACGTAATATCAAGCATATGACTATTGTTTTCAATTCTATCCATTTCAACACAATAATATATAAATACTTGTGTTGTGTGCCAAGTTTAATGCTAAACAAAGAAAGTTTGAAAGAATATGGGCGAGCAAGTGCCAAATCTCATTAATAACCTTTAAAATGCAACTTCGCACTTAATTTCAAGCGCATAACTATTGTTTTCAACTCTAACAATTTCAACACAATAATACAACCTAAACAGTGTTTTGTGCCACGGTTCATGCGAAACAAACAAATTTTGAACGACTTTAAGCGACTAAGTTCCAAAAGAGCATTAAAAACCAGAAAAACGCAAGTTTGAGCATAATATCAAGCATATGACTATTGTTTTCAATTCTAACCATTGCAACACAATAATATATACCAAGTAGTGTTGTGCGCCAATTTTTATGCTCAACAAACACAGTTTGAATGACTTTAAGCGAGTAAGTGCCGAAAAAGCTTTAATAACCTTAAAAACGCAACTTTCAACGTAATATCAAGCATATAACTATTGTTTTCAAATCTAACCATCTCAGCACAATAAATATACTAAATACTATTGTGTGCCGAGTTTCAGGCCAAATAAACCAAGTTTTAACGTCTTGAATAAAGTTAGTTCCAAAAGCATTTAAATACTTAAAAACACAACTTTGATCGTAATATCAAGCATATCTCGATTGTTTTCAATTCTAACCATTTCAACACAAAAATGTATACCAAATAGTGTCGTGTGCCAAATTTCATGCCAAACAAAGTATGTTTAAACGGTTTTAAGCGAGTGAGTGCCAAAAAAGCATTAAAAACCATAAAAACGCAACTTTGAACATAATATATAGCAAATGACTATAATTTTCAATGCTAACCATGTCAACACAATAATATATACCAAATAGTGTTGTGTGCCAAGTTTTATGCTTAACAAACCAAGTTTGAACAACTTTAAGAGAGTAAGTGCTGAAAAAGCTTTAATAACCATGAATACGCAACTTTGAACGCCATATCAACATTTTACTATTGTTTTCAAATCTAACAATTTCAACACAATAATATATACTAAATACTATTGTGTGCCGACATTTATACCAAATAAACAAAGTTTTAAAGTCTTGAAGCAAGTTAGTGCCAAAAATGTTTTAAGAACATTAAAAACACAACTTCCAACGTAATATCAAGCCTATGACTCTTGATTTAAATTGTAACCATTGGAACAGAATAATATATACCAAATAGTGTTGTGTGCTACGTTTCATGCCAAACAAACCAAGTTTCAACGGCTTTAAGCGACTAAGTGCCGAAAAAGCATTAAGAACCTTACAAACGTAACTTTGAACGTAATATAAAGCATATGACTATTATTTTCAATTCTAACCATTTCAATACAATAATATATGCAAAATTGTATTGTGTGCAAAGTTTCATGCTAAACAAACAAAATTCGAACCACTTTAAGCGAGCAAGTGCCAAAAATCTTTAATAACCTTGAAAACGCAAGTTCGCACTTAATTTCAAGCGTATGACTATTGCTTTCAATTCTAACCATTTCAACACAATAATATATACTAATTAGTGTTGTGTGCCACGGTTCATGCGAAACAAACCAAGTTTGAACGACATGAAGCGACTAAGTTCCAAAAGACCATTAAAAACCGTAAAAACGCAACTTTGAACGTAATATCAAGCATATGACTATTGTTTTCAATTCTATCCATTTCAACACAATAATATATAAATACTTGTGTTGTGTGCCAAGTTTAATGCTAAACAAAGAAAGTTTGAAAGAATATGGGCGAGCAAGTGCCAAATCTCATTAATAACCTTTAAAATGCAACTTCGCACTTAATTTCAAGCGCATAACTATTGTTTTCAACTCTAACAATTTCAACACAATAATACAACCTAAACAGTGTTTTGTGCCACGGTTCATGCGAAACAAACAAATTTTGAACGACTTTAAGCGACTAAGTTCCAAAAGTGCATTAAAAACCAGAAAAACGCAAGTTTGAGCATAATATCAAGCATATGACTATTGTTTTCAATTCTAACCATTGCAACACAATAATATATACCAAGTAGTGTTGTGCGCCAATTTTTATGCTCAACAAACACAGTTTGAATGACTTTAAGCGAGTAAGTGCCGAAAAAGCTTTAATAACCTTAAAAACGCAACTTTCAACGTAATATCAAGCATATAACTATTGTTTTCAAATCTAACCATCTCAGCACAATAAATATACTAAATACTATTGTGTGCCGAGTTTCAGGCCAAATAAACCAAGTTTTAACGTCTTGAATAACGTTAGTTCCAAAAGCATTTAAATACTAAAAAACACAACTTTGATCGTAATATCAAGCATATCTCGATTGTTTTCAATTCTAACCATTTCAACACAAAAATATATACCAAATAGTGTCGTGTGCCAAATTTCATGCCAAACAAAGTATGTTTAAACGGTTTTAAGCGAGTGAGTGCCAAAAAAGCATTAAAAACCATAAAAACGCAACTTTGAACATAATATATAGCAAATGACTATAATTTTCAATGCTAACCATGTCAACACAATAATATATACCAAATAGTGTTGTGTGCCAAGTTTTATGCTTAACAAACCAAGTTTGAACAACTTTAAGAGAGTAAGTGCTGAAAAAGCTTTAATAACCATGAATACGCAACTTTGAACGCCATATCAACATTTTACTATTGTTTTCAAATCTAACAATTTCAACACAATAATATATACTAAATACTATTGTGTGCCGACTTTTATACCAAATAAACAAAGTTTTAAAGTCTTGAAGCAAGTTAGTGCCAAAAATGTTTTAAGAACATTAAAAACACAACTTCCAACGTAATATCAAGCCTATGACTCTTGATTTAAATTGTAACCATTGGAACACAATAATATATACCAAATAGTGTTGTGTGCGAAGTTTCATGCCAAACAAACCAAGTTTCAACGGCTTTAAGCGACTAAGTGCCGAAAAAGCATTAAGAACCTTACAAACGTAACTTTGAACGTAATATAAAGCATATGACTATTATTTTCAATTCTAACCATTTCAATACAATAATATATGCAAAATTGTATTGTGTGCAAAGTTTCATGCTAAACAAACAAAATTCGAACCACTTTAAGCGAGCAAGTGCCAAAAATCTTTAATAACCTTGAAAACGCAAGTTCGCACTTAATTTCAAGCGTATGACTATTGCTTTCAATTCTAACCATTCACAATAATATATACTAATTAGTGTTGTGTGCCACGGTTCATGCGAAACAAACCAAGTTTGAACGACATGAAGCGACTAAGTTCCAAAAGACCATTAAAAACCGTAAAAACGCAACTTTGAACGTAATATCAAGCATATGACTATTGTTTTCAATTCTATCCATTTCAACACAATAATATATAAATACTTGTGTTGTGTGCCAAGTTTAATGCTAAAAAAAGAAAGTTTGAAAGAATATGGGCGAGCAAGTGCCAAATCTCATTAATAACGTTTAAAATGCAACTTCGCACTTAATTTCAAGCGTATAACTATTGTTTTCAACTCTAACAATTTCAACACAATAATACAACCTAAACAGTGTTTTGTGCCACGGTTCATGCGAAACAAACAAATTTTGAACGACTTTAAACGACTAAGTTCCAAAAGACCATTAAAAACCATAAAAACGCAAGTTTGAGCATAATATCAAGCATATGACTATTGTTTTCAATTCTAACCATTGCAACACAATAATATATACCAAGTAGTGTTGTGCGCCAATTTTTATGCTCAACAAACACAGTTTGAATGACTTTAAGCGAGTAAGTGCCGAAAAAGCTTTAATAACCTTAAAAACGCAACTTTCAACGTAATATCAAGCATATAACTATTGTTTTCAAATCTAACCATCTCAGCACAATAAATATACTAAATACTATTGTGTGCCGAGTTTCAGGCCAAATAAACCAAGTTTTAACGTCTTGAATAAAGTTAGTTCCAAAAGCATTTAAATACTAAAAAACACAACTTTGATCGTAATATCAAGCATATCTCGATTGTTTTCAATTCTAACCATTTCAACACAAAAATGTATACCAAATAGTGTCGTGTGCCAAATTTCATGCCAAACAAAGTATGTTTAAACGGTTTTAAGCGAGTGAGTGCCAAAAAAGCATTAAAAACCATAAAAACGCAACTTCGAACATAATATATAGCAAATTACTATAATTTTCAATGCTAACCATGTCAACACAATAATATATACCAAATAGTGTTGTGTGCCAAGTTTTATGCTTAACAAACCAAGTTTGAACAACTTTAAGAGAGTAAGTGCTGAAAAAGCTTTAATAACCATGAATACGCAACTTTGAACGCCATATCAACATTTTACTATTGTTTTCAAATCTAACAATTTCAACACAATAATATATACTAAATACTATTGTGTGCCGACATTTATACCAAATAAACAAAGTTTTAAAGTCTTGAAGCAAGTTAGTGCCAAAAATGTTTTAAGAACATTAAAAACACAACTTCCAACGTAATATCAAGCCTATGACTCTTGATTTAAATTGTAACCATTGGAACAGAATAATATATACCAAATAGTGTTGTGTGCTACGTTTCATGCCAAACAAACCAAGTTTCAACGGCTTTAAGCGACTAAGTGCCGAAAAAGCATTAAGAACCTTACAAACGTAACTTTGAACGTAATATAAAGCATATGACTATTATTTTCAATTCTAACCATTTCAATACAATAATATATGCAAAATTGTATTGTGTGCAAAGTTTCATGCTAAACAAACAAAATTCGAACCACTTTAAGCGAGCAAGTGCCAAAAATCTTTAATAACCTTGAAAACGCAAGTTCGCACTTAATTTCAAGCGTATGACTATTGCTTTCAATTCTAACCATTTCAACACAATAATATATACTAATTAGTGTTGTGTGCCACGGTTCATGCGAAACAAACCAAGTTTGAACGACATGAAGCGACTAAGTTCCAAAAGACCATTAAAAACCGTAAAAACGCAACTTTGAACGTAATATCAAGCATATGACTATTGTTTTCAATTCTATCCATTTCAACACAATAATATATAAATACTTGTGTTGTGTGCCAAGTTTAATGCTAAAAAAAGAAAGTTTGAAAGAATATGGGCGAGCAAGTGCCAAATCTCATTAATAACGTTTAAAATGCAACTTCGCACTTAATTTCAAGCGTATAACTATTGTTTTCAACTCTAACAATTTCAACACAATAATACAACCTAAACAGTGTTTTGTGCCACGGTTCATGCGAAACAAACAAATTTTGAACGACTTTAAACGACTAAGTTCCAAAAGACCATTAAAAACCATAAAAACGCAAGTTTGAGCATAATATCAAGCATATGACTATTTTTTTCAATTCTAACCATTGCAACACAATAATATATACCAAGTAGTGTTGTGCGCCAATTTTTATGCTCAACAAACACAGTTTGAATGACTTTAAGCGAGTAAGTGCCGAAAAAGCTTTAATAACCTTAAAAACGCAACTTTCAACGTAATATCAAGTATATAACTATTGTTTTCAAATCTAACCATCTCAGCACAATAAATATACTAAATACTATTGTGTGCCGAGTTTCAGGCCAAATAAACCAAGTTTTAACGTCTTGAATAAAGTTAGTTCCAAAAGCATTTAAATACTAAAAAACACAACTTTGATCGTAATATCAAGCATATCTCGATTGTTTTCAATTCTAACCATTTCAACACAAAAATGTATACCAAATAGTGTCGTGTGCCAAATTTCATGCCAAACAAAGTATGTTTAAACGGTTTTAAGCGAGTGAGTGCCAAAAAAGCATTAAAAACCATAAAAACGCAACTTCGAACATAATATATAGCAAATTACTATAATTTTCAATGCTAACCATGTCAACACAATAATATATACCAAATAGTGTTGTGTGCCAAGTTTTATGCTTAACAAACCAAGTTTGAACAACTTTAAGAGAGTAAGTGCTGAAAAAGCTTTAATAACCATGAATACGCAACTTTGAACGCCATATCAACATTTTACTATTGTTTTCAAATCTAACAATTTCAACACAATAATATATACTAAATACTATTGTGTGCCGACATTTATACCAAATAAACAAAGTTTTAAAGTCTTGAAGCAAGTTAGTGCCAAAAATGTTTTAAGAACATTAAAAACACAACTTCCAACGTAATATCAAGCCTATGACTCTTGATTTAAATTGTAACCATTGGAACAGAATAATATATACCAAATAGTGTTGTGTGCTACGTTTCATGCCAAACAAACCAAGTTTCAACGGCTTTAAGCGACTAAGTGCCGAAAAAGCATTAAGAACCTTACAAACGTAACTTTGAACGTAATATAAAGCATATGACTATTATTTTCAATTCTAACCATTTCAATACAATAATATATGCAAAATTGTATTGTGTGCAAAGTTTCATGCTAAACAAACAAAATTCGAACCACTTTAAGCGAGCAAGTGCCAAAAATCTTTAATAACCTTGAAAACGCAAGTTCGCACTTAATTTCAAGCGTATGACTATTGCTTTCAATTCTAACCATTTCAACACAATAATATATACTAATTAGTGTTGTGTGCCACGGTTCATGCGAAACAAACCAAGTTTGAACGACATGAAGCGACTAAGTTCCAAAAGACCATTAAAAACCGTAAAAACGCAACTTTGAACGTAATATCAAGCATATGACTATTGTTTTCAATTCTATCCATTTCAACACAATAATATATAAATACTTGTGTTGTGTGCCAAGTTTAATGCTAAACAAAGAAAGTTTGAAAGAATATGGGCGAGCAAGTGCCAAATCTCATTAATAACCTTTAAAATGCAACTTCGCACTTAATTTCAAGCGCATAACTATTGTTTTCAACTCTAACAATTTCAACACAATAATACAACCTAAACAGTGTTTTGTGCCACGGTTCATGCGAAACAAACAAATTTTGAACGACTTTAAGCGACTAAGTTCCAAAAGAGCATTAAAAACCAGAAAAACGCAAGTTTGAGCATAATATCAAGCATATGACTATTGTTTTCAATTCTAACCATTGCAACACAATAATATATACCAAGTAGTGTTGTGCGCCAATTTTTATGCTCAACAAACACAGTTTGAATGACTTTAAGCGAGTAAGTGCCGAAAAAGCTTTAATAACCTTAAAAACGCAACTTTCAACGTAATATCAAGCATATAACTATTGTTTTCAAATCTAACCATCTCAGCACAATAAATATACTAAATACTATTGTGTGCCGAGTTTCAGGCCAAATAAACCAAGTTTTAACGTCTTGAATAAAGTTAGTTCCAAAATCATTTAAATACTAAAAAACACAACTTTGATCGTAATATCAAGCATATCTCGATTGTTTTCAATTCTAACCATTTCAACACAAAAATGTATACCAAATAGTGTCGTGTGCCAAATTTCATGCCAAACAAAGTATGTTTAAACGGTTTTAAGCGAGTGAGTGCCAAAAAAGCATTAAAAACCATAAAAACGCAACTTCGAACATAATATATAGCAAATTACTATAATTTTCAATGCTAACCATGTCAACACAATAATATATACCAAATAGTGTTGTGTGCCAAGTTTTATGCTTAACAAACCAAGTTTGAACAACTTTAAGAGAGTAAGTGCTGAAAAAGCTTTAATAACCATGAATACGCAACTTTGAACGCCATATCAACATTTTACTATTGTTTTCAAATCTAACAATTTCAACACAATAATATATACTAAATACTATTGTGTGCCGAGTTTTATACCAAATAAACAAAGTTTTAAAGTCTTGAAGCAAGTTAGTGCCAAAAATGTTTTAAGAACATTAAAAACACAACTTCCAACGTAATATCAAGCCTATGACACTTGATTTAAATTGTAACCATTGGAACAGAATAATATATACCAAATAGTGTTGTGTGCTACGTTTCATGCCAAACAAACCAAGTTTCAACGGCTTTAAGCGACTAAGTGCCAAAAAGCATTAAGAACCTTACAAACGTAACTTTGAACGTAATATAAAGCATATGACTATTATTTTCAATTCTAACCATTTCAATACAATAATATATGCAAAATTGTATTGTGTGCAAAGTTTCATGCTAAACAAACAAAATTCGAACCACTTTAAGCGAGCAAGTGCCAAAAATCTTTAATAACCTTGAAAACGCAAGTTCGCACTTAATTTCAAGCGTATGACTATTTCTTTCAATTCTAACCATTTCAACACAATAATATATACTAATTAGTGTTGTGTGCCACAGTTCATGCGAAACAAACCAAGTTTGAACGACATGAAGCGACTAAGTTCCAAAAGACCATTAAAAACCGTAAAAACGCAACTTTGAACGTAATATCAAGCATATGACTATTGTTTTCAATTCTATCCATTTCAACACAATAATATATAAAAACTTGTGTTGTGTGCCAATTTTAATGCTAAACAAAGAAAGTTTGAACGACTATGGGAGAGCAAGTGCCAAATCTCATTAATAACCTTTAAAATGCAACTTCGCACTTAATTTCAAGCGTATAACTATTGTTTTCAACTCTAAGAATTTCAACACAATAATACAACCTAAACAGTGTTTTGTGCCACGGTTCATGCGAAACAAACAAATTTTGAACGACTTTAAGCGACTAAGTTCCAAAGGAGCATTAAAAACCATAAAAACGCAAGTTTGAGCGTAATATCAAGCATATGACTATTGTTTTCAATTCTAACCATTGCATCACAATAATATATACCAAGTAGTGTTGTGCGCCAATTTTTATGCTCAACAAACATAGTTTGAATGACTTTAAGCGAGTAAGTGCCGAAAAAGCTTTAATAACCTTAAAAACGCAACTTTCAACGTAATATCAAACATATAACTATTGTTTTCAAATCTAACCATCTCATCACAATAAATATACTAAATACTATTGTGTGCCGAGTTTCAGGCCAAATAAACCAAGTTTTAACGTCTTGAATAAAGTTAGTTCCAAAAGCATTTAAATACTTAAAAACACAACTTTGATCGTAATATCAAGCATATCTCGATTGTTTTCAATTCTAACCATTTCAATAAAAAAATGTATACCAAATAGTGTCGTGTGCCAAATTTCATGCCAAACAAAGTATGTTTAAACGGTTTTAAGCGAGTGAGTGCCAAAAAAGCATTAAAAACCATAAAAACGCAACTTTGAACATAATATATACCAAATGACTATAATTTTCAATGCTAACCATTTCAACACAATAATATATACCAAATAGTGTTGTGTGCCATGTTTTAAGCTTAACAAACCAAGTTTGAACGACTTTAAGCGAGTAAGAGCTTAAAAAGCTTTAATAACCATGAATACGCAACTTTGAACGTAATATCAACATTTGACTATTGTTTTGAAATCTAACCATTACTACACAATAATATATACCAAATACTATTGTGTGCTGAGTTTTATACCAATTAAACAAAGTATTAACGTCTTTAAGCAAGTAAGTGCCGAAAAAGTTTTAAGAACATTAAAAACACAACTTCCAACGTAATATGAAGCCTATTACTCGTGTTTTAAATAATAACCATTGGAACAAAATAATATATACCAAGTAGTGTTGTGTGCTAAGTTTCATGCCAAAAAAACCAAGTTTCAATGGCTTTAAGCAGTAAGTGTCAAAAGAGCATTAAAAACCTTACAAACGTAACTTTGAACGTAATATCAAGCGTATGACTATTGTTTTCAATTCTAACAATTTCAACACAATAAGATATACAAAATTGTGTTGTGTACGAAGTTTCATGCTAAACAAACCAAGTTCGAACCACTTTAAGCGAGCAAGTGCAATAAATCTTTAATAATAACCTTGAAAACACAACTTCGCAATTAATTTCAAGTGTTTGACTATTGCTTTAAATTCTAATCATTTCAACACAATAATATATACCAAATCGTGTTGTGTGCCACGGTTCATGCAAAACAAACCAAGTTTGAACGACTTTAAGCGACTAAGATCCAAAAGACCATTAAAAATTGTAAAAACACAACTTTGAACGTAATATCAAGCATAGGACTATTGTTTTCAATTCTAACCATTTCAAGACAATAATATATAAAAAATTATGTTGTGTGCCAAGTTTGATGCTAAACAAACCAAGTCTGAACGACTTTGGGCGAACAAGTGCCAAAATTCTTTCATAACCTTTAAAATGCAACTTCGCGCTTAATTTCAAGCGCATAACTATATTTTTCAATTCTAACCATTTCAAAACAATAATACACCCCAAATAGTATTGTGTGCCACGGTTCATTCGAAACAAACCAATTTTGAATGACTTTAAGCGAGTAAGTGCCGAAAAAGAATTAATAACCTAAAAAACGCAACTTTCAACTTAATATCAAGCATATGACTATTGTTTTCAAATCTAACCATCTCAGCACAATAATATTTACTAAATATTGTTGTGTGCCGAGTTTCAGGCCAAATAAACCAAGTTTTCACATCTTGAAAATTTTAGTGCCAAAAGAGCATTAAAAAGCTTAAAAACGCAACTTTGATCGTAATGTCTAGCACATCTCTATTGTTATCAATTCGAACCATTTCAACTCAAAAATATATACCAAATAGTGTGGTGTGCCAAATTTCATGCCAAACAAAGGAAGTTTAAACGATTTTAAGAGAGTAAGTGCCAAAAAATCATTATAAACCTTAAAAACGTAACTTTGAACGTAATATAGCAAATGACTATTGTTTTCAATGCTAACCATTTCAACACAATAATATATACCAAATAGTGTTGTGTGCCAAGTTTTATTCTTAGCAAACAAAGTTTGAACGACTGTAAGCGAGTAAGTGCTGAAAAAGCTTTATTAACTGTGAAAACGCAACTTTCAACGTAATATCAACATTTGACTATTGTTTTCAAATCTAACCATTTCAACACAATAGTATATACCAAATACTATTGTGTGCCCAGTTTTATAACAAATAAACAAAATTTTAACGTCTTTAAGAAAGTTAGTGCCAAAAAAGTTTGAAGAGCATTAAAAACACAACTTCCAACATAATATCAAGCCTATGACTCTTGTTTTAAATTGTAACCATTGGAACACAATAATATATAACAAATAGTGTTTTGTACTAAGTTTCATGCCAAACAAACCAAGTTTCAACGGCTTCAAGCGAGTAAGTGCCGAAAAAGCTGTAACTTTGAACGTAATATCACGCATATGACCTTTGTTTTCAATTCTAACCATTTCAACACAATAATATATACAAATTTTTGTTGTGTGCCAAGTTTCATGCTGAACAAACAAAGTTCGAACACCTTTAAGCGAGCAAGTGCAATAAATCTTTAATAATAACCTTGAAAACACAACTTCGCAATTAATTTCAAGTGTTTGACTATTGCTTTAAATTCTAATCATTTCAACACAATAATATATACCAAATCGTGTTGTGTGCCACGGTTCATGCAAAACAAACCAAGTTTGAACGACTTTAAGCGACTAAGATCCAAAAGACCATTAAAAATTGTAAAAACACAACTTTGAACGTAATATCAAGCATAGGACTATTGTTTTCAATTCTAACCATTTCAAGACAATAATATATAAAAAATTATGTTGTGTGCCAAGTTTGATGCTAAACAAACCAAGTCTGAACGACTTTGGGCGAACAAGTGCCAAAATTCTTTCATAACCTTTAAAATGCAACTTCGCGCTTAATTTCAAGCGCATAACTATATTTTTCAATTCTAACCATTTCAAAACAATAATACACCCCAAATAGTATTGTGTGCCACGGTTCATTCGAAACAAACCAATTTTGAATGACTTTAAGCGAGTAAGTGCCGAAAAAGAATTAATAACCTAAAAAACGCAACTTTCAACTTAATATCAAGCATATGACTATTGTTTTCAAATCTAACCATCTCAGCACAATAATATTTACTAAATATTGTTGTGTGCCGAGTTTCAGGCCAAATAAACCAAGTTTTCACATCTTGAAAATTTTAGTGCCAAAAGAGCATTAAAAAGCTTAAAAACGCAACTTTGATCGTAATGTCTAGCACATCTCTATTGTTATCAATTCGAACCATTTCAACTCAAAAATATATACCAAATAGTGTGGTGTGCCAAATTTCATGCCAAACAAAGGAAGTTTAAACGATTTTAAGAGAGTAAGTGCCAAAAAATCATTATAAACCTTAAAAACGTAACTTTGAACGTAATATAGCAAATGACTATTGTTTTCAATGCTAACCATTTCAACACAATAATATATACCAAATAGTGTTGTGTGCCAAGTTTTATTCTTAGCAAACAAAGTTTGAACGACTGTAAGCGAGTAAGTGCTGAAAAAGCTTTATTAACTGTGAAAACGCAACTTTCAACGTAATATCAACATTTGACTATTGTTTTCAAATCTAACCATTTCAACACAATAGTATATACCAAATACTATTGTGTGCCCAGTTTTATAACAAATAAACAAAATTTTAACGTCTTTAAGAAAGTTAGTGCTAAAAAAGTTTGAAGAGCATTAAAAACACAACTTCCAACATAATATCAAGCGTATGACTCTTGTTTTAAATTGTAACCATTGGAACACAATAATATATAACAAATAGTGTTTTGTACTAAGTTTCATGCCAAACAAACCAAGTTTCAACGGCTTCAAGCGAGTAAGTGCCGAAAAAGCTGTAACTTTGAACGTAATATCACGCATATGACCATTGTTTTCAATTCTAACCATTTCAACACAATAATATATACAAATTTTTGTTGTGTGCCAAGTTTCATGCTGAACAAACAAAGTTCGAACCACTTTAAACGAGCAAGTGCTAAAAATCTTTAATAACCTTGAAAACGCAACTTCGCACTTAATTTCAAGCGTATGAATATTGCTTTCAATTCTAACCATTTCAGCACAATAATATATACTAAATAGTGTTGTGTGCCACGGTTCATGCGAAACAAACCAAGTTTGAACAACTTTAAGCGACTAAGTTCCCAAAGACCATCAAAAATCGTAAAAACGCAACTTTGAACGTAATATCAAGCATATGACTATTCTTTTCAATTCTAACCATTTCAACACAATAATATATAAAAATATGTGTTGTGTGCCAAGTTTAATGCAAAACAAATCAAGTTTAAACGACTTTGGGCGAGCAAGTGCCAAAACTCTTTAATAACCTTTAAAATGCAACTTGGCACTTAATTTCAAGCGTATAATTATTGTTTTTAATTCTAACCATTATACACCCCAAATAGTATTGTGTGCCACGGTTCATGCGAAACAAACCAAGTTTGAACGACTTTAAGTGACTAAGTTTCAACGGAGCATTAAAAACCATAAAAACGCAACTTTGACTATTGTTTTCAATTCTAACCATTTCAACACAATAATATATACCAAGTAGTGTTGTGTGCGAAATTTTATGCTCAACAAACCAAGTTGACTTTAAGCGAGTAAGTGCTGAAAAAGCTTTAATAACCTAAAAAACGCAACTTTCTACGTAATATCATGCATATGACACTTGTTTTAACATCTTGTGTGCGGAGTTTCAGGCCAAATAAAACAAGTTTTAACGTGTTGAATAATGTTAGTGCGAAAAAAGCATTAAAAAGCTTAAAAACGCAACTTTGATCGTCATGTCAAGAATATTTCTATTGTTTTCAATTCTAACCATTTCCACACAATAATATATACCAAATAGTGTTGTGTGCTAAATTTCGTGCCAAACAAAGGAAGTTTAAATGATTTTAAGCGAGTAAGTGCCAAAAAAACCTTAAATACCTTAAAAACGTAACTTTGTACGTAATAGATAGCAAATGACTATTATTTTCAATACTAACCATTTCAACATAATAATATATAACAAATAGTGTTGTGTGACAAGTTTTATGCTTAACAAACAAGGTTTGAACGACTTTAAGCGAGTGAGTTCTGAAAAAGCTTTAATAACTATGAATACACAACTTTGAATGTAATATCAACATTTGACTATTGTTTTCAACTCTAACCATATCCACACAATAATATATACAAAATCCTATTGTGTGCCGACTTTTTATACCAAATAAACAAAGTTTTAACGTCTTTATGCAAGTTAGTGCCAAAAAAAAGTTTTATGAACATTGAAAACACAACTTCCAATGTAATATGAAGCCTATGACTTTTGTTTTAAATTGTAACCATTGGAACAAAATAACATATAAAAAATAGTGTTGTGTGCTAAGTTTCATGCCAAACAAACCAAGTTCCAAAAAAGCATATGACCATTGTTTTCAATTCTAACCATTTGAACACAATAATATATACAAAATTGTGTTGTGTGCAAAGTTTCATGCTAAAAAAACCAATTTTGAACCACTTTAAGCGAGCTAGTGCAAAAAATATTTAATAACCTTGAAAACGCAACTTCGCACTTAATTTCAAGCGTATGACTATTGCTTTCAATTCTAACCATTTCAACACAATAATATATACCAAATAGTGTTGTGTGCCACTGTTCGTGTAAAAGAAATCAACTTTGAATTTCTTTAAGTGACTAAGTTCCAAAAGACCAATAAAAACCGTAAAAACACAACTTTGAACGTAATATCAAGCATATGACTATTTATTTCAATTTTAACCATTTCAACACAATAGAATATATAAAAAATTGTGTTGTGTGTCAAGTTAAATACTAGATAAACCAAGTTTGAACGACTTTGGGCGAGCAAGCGCCAAAACTCTTTAATAACCTTTAAAATGCAACTTCGCACTTAATTTCAAGCGTATAATTATTGTTTTCAATTCTAACCATTTTAACTCATCAATTAACCCCAAATAGTGTTGTGTGCCATGGTTCATGCGAAACAAACCATGTTTGAACGACTTTAAGCGACTAAGTTCCAAAGGAGCATTAAAAACGGTAAAAACGCAACATTGAACGTAATATCAAGCATATGACTATTGTTTTCAATTCTAACCATTTCAACACAAAAATATATATTAAGTAGTGTTGCGTGCCTATTTTTATCCTCAACAAACAAAGTTTGAATGGCTTTGAGCGAGTAAGTGCCAAAAAAGCATTAATAACCTTAAAAATGCAACTTTCAACGTAAGATCAAACAAATGACTATTGTTTATAAATCTAACTATCTCAGCCCAATAATATATACTAAATACTATCGTGTGCCGATTTTCAGGCTAAATAAACCAAGTCTTAATGTCTCGAATAAAGTTAGTGCCAAAAAAGAAATAAAAAGCTAAAAAACCCAATTTTGATCGTAATATAAAGCATATCTCTATTGTTTTCAATTCTAACCATTTCAACACAAAAATATATACCAAATAGTGTTGTGTGCCTAATTTCATGCCAAACAAAGGAAGTTTAAACGATTTTAAGCGAGTAAGTGCAAAAAAACAATTGAAGCCTTAAAAACGTATCTTTGAACGTGATATATGGAAAATGACTATTGTTTTCAAAGCTAACCATTTCAACACAATAATATATACCAAATAGTGTTGTGTGCCATGTTTTATGCTTAACAAACCAAGTTTGAACGAATTTAAGTGAGTAAGTGCTGTAAAAGCTTTAATAACCATGAATACGCAACTTTGAACGTAATACCAAAGTTTTAACGTCTTTAATCAAGTAAGTGCCAAAACAATTTTAAGAACATTAAAAACACAACTTCCAAAGTAATATCAAGCCTATGACTCTTGTTTTAAATTGTAACCATTGGAACTCAATAATATATAACAAATAGTGATGTGTGCTAAGTTTCATGTCAAAAAAACCAAGTATCAACGGCTATAAGCGAGTAAGTGCCGAAAAAGTATTAAAAACCTTACAAACGTAACTTTGAACAAACCATGTTGTGTGCCACGGTTTATGCGAAACAAACCATGTTTGAACGACTTTAAGCGACTAAGTTCCAAAGGAGCATTATATTAAAAACCGTAAAAACGCAACTTTGGACGTAATATCAAGCATACGACTATTGTTTTCAAATCTAAACATCTCAGCACAATAATATATACTAAATACTAATGTGTGCCGTGTTTCAGGCGAAATAAACCAAGTTTGAACGACTTGAATAAATTAGTGTCAAAAAACCATTAAAAAGCTTTAAAATACAATTTTTATCGTAATATCAAGCATATCTCTATTGTTTTCAATTCTAAACATTTCAACACAAAAATATATACGAAATAGTGTTATTGCCAAATTTCATGCCTAACAAAGGAAGTTTAAAAGATTTTAAGCGATTAAGTGCCAAAAAAGCATTAACAACCTTAAAAACGCAACTTTGAACGTAATATATAGCAAATAACTATTGTTCTCAATGCTAACCAATTCAACACAATAATATATACCAAATAGTGTTGTGTGCGAAGTTTTATGGTTAACAAACCAAGTTCAAACGTAACTTTGAACGTAATATCAACATTTGACTATTGTTTTAAAATCTAACCATTTCAACACAATAATATATACCAAATACTATTGTGTGCCGAGTTTTATACCAAATAAACAAAGTTTTAACGTCTTTAAGCAAGTTAGTTCCAAAAAAGTTTTAAGAACATTAAAAACACAATTTCCAACGTAATATCAAGCCAATGACTCTGGTTTTAATTTGTAACCATTGGAACACAATAATCTATACCACATAGTGTTGTGTGCTAAATTTCATGCCAAACAAACCAAGATTCAAAAGCATTAATAATCTTACAAACGAATCTTTGAACGTAATATCAAGCATATGACTATTGTTTTCAAATCTAACCATTTCAACACAATAATATATACAAAATTGTGTTTTGTGCAAAGTTTCATGCTAAACAAACAAAATTCGAAAAACTTTAAGCGAGCAAGTGCCAAAAATCTTTAATAACCTTGAAAACGCAATTTTGCACTTAAATTCAAGCGTATGAATATTGCTTTCAATTCTAACCATTTCAACAAAATAATATATACCAAATATTGTTGTGTGCCTTGGTTCATGCGAAACAAACCAAGTTTGAACGACTTTAAGCAACTAAGTTGCAAAAGACCATTAAAAACCTTAAAAACGCAACTTTGAACGTAATATCAAGCATATGACTATTGTTTTCAATTCTAACGATTTCAACACAATAATATATAAAAAATTGTGTTATGTGCCAAGTTTTATGCTAAACAAACAAAGTTTGAACGAATTTGGGCGAGCAAGTGCTTTAATAACCTTTAAAATGCAACTTCGCACTTAATTTCAAGCGTATAACTATTGTTTTCAATTCTAACCATTTCAACACAATACTACACCCCGAATCGTTTTGTGTGCCACGGTTCATGCGAAAAAAGCAAGATTGAACGACTTTAAGCGACTAAGTTTCAAAGAAGCATTAAAAACCATAAAAACGCAACTTTGAACCTAATATCAAGCATATGACTATTGTTTTCAATTCTAACCATTTCAACACAATAATATATAGCAAGTAGTGTTGTGTGCCAATTTTTATGCTCAACAAACCAAGTTTGAATGACTTTAAGCGAGTAAGTCCCGAAAAAGTTTTAATAACCGTAAAAAGGAACCTTTCAACGTAATATTAAGCATATGACTATCGTTTTTAAATCTAACCATCTCAGCACAATAATATATACTAAATACTTTTGTGTGCCGAGTTTCAGGCAAAATAAACCAAGTTTTAACATCTTGAATAAAGTTAGTTCCAAAAAAGCATTAAAAAGCTTAAAAACGCAACATTGATCGTATTATCAAGCATATCTCTATTTTTTTGAATTCTAACCATTTCAACACAAAAATATATACCAAATAGTGTTGTGTGCCAAATTTCATGCCAAATAAAGAATGTTTAAACGATTTTAAGCGAGTAACTGCCAAAAATGCATTAAAAACCTTAAAACCGTAACTTTGAACGTAATATATAGCAAATGACTATTTTTTTAATGCTAACCATTTCATAACAATAATATATACCAAATCGTGTTGTGTGCCATGTTTTATGCTTAACAAACCAAGTTTTAACGACTTTAAGCGAGTAAGTGCTGAAAAAGCTTTAATAACCATGAATAAGCAACTTTGAACGTAATATCAACATTTGACTATTGTTTTCAAATCTATCAATTTCAACACAATAATATATACCAAATTTTGTTGTGTGCCAAGTTTTATACTTAACAAACCAAGTTTTAACGACTTTCAGCGAGTAAGTGCTGAAATAGCTTTAATAACCATGAATAAGCAACTTTGAAAGTAATATCAACATTTGACTATTGTTTTCAAATCTAACAATTTCAACACAATAATATATACCCAATATTTAATGTTCTTAAAACTTTTTTGGCACTAACTTGCTTAAATACAATAAAACTTTGTTTATTTGGTATAAAACTCGGCACACAATAGTATTTGTTATTTATTATTGTGTTGAAATTGTTAGATTTGAAAACAATAGTCAAATGTTGATATTACGTTCAATGTTGCGTATTCATTGTTATTAAACCATTTTCTGCACTTACTCGCTTAAAGTCGTTAAAACTTGGTTTGTTAAGCATAAAACTTGGCACACAACACGATTTGGTATATATTATTGTATTAAAATGGTTAGCCTTGAAAACAATAGTCATTTGCTATATATTACGTTCAAAGTTATGTTTTTAAGGTTTTTAATGCTTTTTAGGCACTTATTCGCTTAAAATCGTTTAAACTTCCTTTATTTGGCATGAAATTTTGCACACAACACTATTTGGTATATATTTTTGTGTTGAAATGGTTAGAATTTAAAAAGATAGAGATATGCTTGATATTATGATCAAAGTTGCGTTTTTAAGCTTTTTAATGCTTTTTTGGCACTAACTTTTTTCAAGATGTTAAAACTTCGTTTCTTTGGCCTGAACCTCGGCACACAATAGTATTTGGTGTATATAATTGTGCTGAGATGGTTAGATTTGAAAACAATAGTCATATGCTTGTTATTACGTTGAAAGGTTCTTTTTTAAGGTTATTAAAGCTTTTCGGGAGTTACTCGCTTAAAGTCATTCAAACTTGGTTTGTTTCGCATAAACCGTGGCACACAATACTATTTGGGGTGAATTATTTTGTTGAAATGGTTAGAATTGAAAAGAATAGTTATACGCTTGAAATTAAGTGCGAATTTGTATTTTAAAGGTTATTAAATAGTTTTGGCACTTGCTCGCTCAAATTCATTCAAACTTGGTTTGTTTAGCATGAAACTTGGAACACAATACAATTTTTTATATATTATTGTGTTGAAATGGTTAGAATTGAAAACAATAGTCATATGCTTGATTACGTTCAAAGTTGCGTTTTTACGGTTTTTAATGGTCTTTGTGAACTTAGTCGCTTAAAGTCGTGCAAACTTGGTTTGTTTCGCATGAACCTTGGTACACAACACTATGTGGTATATATTATTGTGTTGAAATGGTTAGATTTGAAAACAATAGTCAAATGTTGATATTACCGTCAAAGTTGCGTATTCATGGTTATTAAAGCTTTTAAAGCACTTACTCGCTCAAAGTCGCTCAAACTTTGTTTGTTAAGCATAAAACTTGGCACACAACACTATTTGGTATATATTATTGTGTTGAAATGGTTAGCATTGAGAACAATAGTCATTTGCTATATATTACATTCAATGTTTTGTTTTTATGGTTTTTTATATAACGCTCCTTTGTAACTTAGTCGCTTAAAGTTGTTCAAACTTGGTTTGTTTTGCATGAACCGTGGCACACAACACTATTTGGGGTGTATTAATATGTTGAAATGGTTAGAATTGAAAACAATAGTTATACGCTTGAAATTAAGTGCGAAGGTTCATTTTAAAGGTTATTAAAGAGTTTTGGCACTTGCTCGCCCAATGTCGTTGAAACTTGGTTTTTTCAGCATGAAACTTGGCACACAACAAAAGTTTTTATATATTATTGTGTTGAAATGGTTAGAATTGAAAACAATAGAGATATGCTTGATATTACGATCAAAGTTACATTTTTATACTTTTTAATGCTTTTTTGGCACTAACTTTATTCATGACGTTAAAACTTGGTTTATTTGGCTTGAAAACTAGGCACAGAATAGTATTTAGTATACATTATTGTGATGAGATGGTTAGATTTGAAAACAATAGTCATATGCTTGATATTATGTTGAAAGTTTCATTTTTAAGGTTATTTAAGCTTTTTCGGCACTTACTCGCTTAAAGTCATTCATACTTGGTTTGTTGAGCATAAAAATTGGCACACAGCAGTACTTGCTATATATTATTGTGTTGAAATGGTTAGAATTTAAAACAATAGTCATATGCTTTATATTACGTTCAAAGTTGCGTTTTTATGATTTTTGATGCTCCATTAGAACTTAGTCGCTTAAAGTCGTTCAAACATGGTTTGTTTCGCATGAAACGTGGCACACAACACTATTAGGGGTGTATTATTGTGTTGAAATGGTTAGAATTGAAAACAATAGTTATACGCTTGAAATTAAGTGCGAAGTTGCATTTTAACGGTTATTAAAGAGTTTTGGCACTTGCTCGCCCAATGTCGTTGAAACTTGGATTGTTTAGCATGAAACTTGGCACACAAAAAAAGATTTTATATATTATTGTGTTGAAATGGTTAGAATTGAAAACAATACAGATATGCTTGATATTACGATCAAAGTTACTTTTTAAAGCTTTTTAATGCTTTTTTGGCACTAACTTTATTCAAGACGTTAAAACTTTTTTTATTTGGCTTGAAAACAAGGAACACAATAGTATTTAGTATATATTATTGTGATGAGATGGTTAGATTTGAAATCAATAGTCATATGCTTGATATTACGTTGAAAGTTGCATTTTTAAGGTTATTTAAGCTTTTTCGGCACTTACTCGCTTAAAGTCATTCATACTTGGTTTGTTGAGCATAAAAATTGGCACACAACACTACTTTGTATATATTATTGTGTTGAAATGGTTAGAAATAAAAACAATAGTCATATGCTTGATATTACGTTCAAAGTTTTTTTTGTAAGGTTTTTAATGCTTTTTCGGCAGTTACGCGCTTAAAGCCGTTGAATCTTGGTTTGTTTGGCATGAGATTTAGCGCACAGCACTATGTGGTATATATTATTGTGTTCCAATGGTTACAAATTAAAACAAGAGTCATAGGCTTGATATTACGTTAGAAATTGTGTTTTTAATGTTCTTAAAACTTTTTTGGCACTAACTTGTTTAAAGACGTTAAAACTTTGTTTATTTGGTATAAAACTCGGCACACAATAGTATTTGGTATATATGATTGTGTTGAAATGGTTAGATTTGAAAATAATAGTCTAATGTTGATATTACGTTCAAAGTTGCGTATTCATGGTTATTAAAGCTTTTTCAGCACTTACTCGCTTAAGGTTGTTCAAACTTGGTTTGTTAAGCATAAAACTTGGGACACAACACTATTTGGTTAGCATTGAGAACAATAATTAGTTGCTATATATTACGTTCAAAGTTGCATTTTTAAGGTTTTTAATGCTTTTTTGGCACTTAATCGCTTAAAATCGTTTAAACTTCCTTTGTTTGGTATGAAATTTGGCAATAACAGTATTTGGTATATATTTTTGTGTTGAAATGGTTAGAATTGAAAACAATAGAGATATGCTAGTTATTATGTTAAAAATTGTATTTTTAAGCTTTTTAATGCTTTTTTGGCACTAACTTTATTCAATTCGTTCAAACGTGGTTTATTTGGCCTGAAACACGGCACACAATAGTATTTAGTATACGTTACAGTGCTGAAGTTTTTTGCACTTGCTAGCTTAAAGTGGTTCAAACTTGGTTTATTTAGCATGAAACTTCGTACACAACACAATTTTGTATATCTTATTGTGTTGAAATTGTTAGAATTGAAACCAATAGTCATATGCTTGATATTACGTTCAAAGTTGCGATTTTACGGTTTTTAATATAATGCTCCTTTGGAACTTAGTCGCTTAAAGTTGTTCAAACTTTGTTTGTTTCACATGAACTGTGGCACACAACATTATTTGGAGTATATTATTGTGTTGAAATGATTAGAATTGAAAACAATAGTTATACGCTTGAAATTAAGTGCGAAGTTGCATTTTAAAGGTTATTAAAGAGTTTTGGCACTTGCTCGCCCAATGTCGTTGAAACTTGGTTTTTTTAGCATGAAACTTGGCACACAACAAAAGTTTTTATATGTTATTGTGTTGAAATGGTTAGAATAGAAAACAATAGAGATATGCTTGATATTATGATCAATGTTACATTTTAAAGCTTTTTAATGCTTTTTTGGCACTAACTTTATTCAAGACGTTAAAACTTTTTTTATTTGGCTTGAAAACAAGGAACACAATAGTATTTAGTATATATTATGGTGATGAGATGGTTAGATTTGAAATCAATAGTCATATGCTTGATATTACGTTGAAAGTTGCATTTTTAAGGTTATTTAAGCTTTTTCGGCACTTACTCGCTTAAAGTCATTCATACTTGGTTTGTTGAGCATAAAAATTGGCACACAACACTACTTTGTATATATTATTGTGTTGAAATGGTTAGAAATAAAAACAATAGTCATATGCTTGATAATACGTTCAAAGTTTTTTTTGTAAGGTTTTTAATGCTTTTTCGGCAGTTACGCGCTTAAAGCCGTTGAATCTTGGTTTGTTTGGCATGAGATTTAGCGCACAGCACTATGTGGTATATATTATTGTGTTCCAATGGTTACAAATTAAAACAAGAGTCATAGGCTTGATATTACGTTAGAAATTGTGTTTTTAATGTTCTTAAAACTTTTTTGGCACTAACTTGTTTAAAGACGTTAAAACTTTGTTTATTTGGTATAACACTCGGCACACAATAGTATTTGGTATATATGATTGTGTTGAAATGGTTAGATTTGAAAACAATAGTCTAATGTTGATATTACGTTCAAAGTTGCGTATTCATGGTTATTAAAGCTTTTTCAGCACTTACTCGCTTAAGGTTGTTCAAACTTGGTTTGTTAAGCATAAAACTTGGGACACAACACTATTTGGTTAGCATTGAGAACAATAATTAGTTGCTATATATTACGTTCAAAGTTGCATTTTTAAGGTTTTTAATGCTTTTTTGGCACTTAATCGCTTAAAATCGTTTAAACTTCCTTTGTTTGGTATGAAATTTGGCAATAACACTATTTGGTATATATTTTTGTGTTGAAATGGTTAGAATTGAAAACAATAGAGATATGCTAGTTATTATGTTAAAAATTGTATTTTTAAGCTTTTTAATGCTTTTTTGGCACTAACTTTATTCAATTCGTTCAAACGTGGTTTATGTGGCCTGAAACACGGCACACAATAGTATTTAGTATACGTTACAGTGCTGAGATTTTTTGCACTTGCTAGCTTAAAGTGGTTCAAACTTGGTTTATTTAGCATGAAACTTCGTACACAACACAATTTTGTATATCTTATTGTGTTGAAATTGTTAGAATTGAAACCAATAGTCATATGCTTGATATTACGTTCAAAGTTGCGATTTTACGGTTTTTAATATAATGCTCCTTTGGAACTTAGTCGCTTAAAGTTGTTCAAACTTTGTTTGTTTCACATGAATCGTGGCACACAACATTATTTGGGGTATATTATTGTGTTGAAATGATTAGAATTGAAAACAATAGTTATACGCTTGAAATTAAGTGCGAAGTTGCATTTTAAAGGTTATTAAAGAGTTTTGGCACTTGCTCGCCCAATGTCGTTGAAACTTGGTTTTTTTAGCATGAAACTTGGCATACAACATAAGTTTTTATATATTATTGTGTTGAAATGGTTAGAATAGAAAACAATAGAGATATGCTTGATATTATGATCAATGTTACATTTTTAAGCTTTTTAATGCTTTTTTGGCACTAACTTTATTCAAGACGTTAAAACTTTTTTTATTTGGCTTGAAAACAAGGAACACAATAGTATTTAGTATATATTATTGTGATGAGATGGTTAGATTTGAAATCAATAGTCATATGCTTGATATTACGTTGAAAGTTGCATTTTTAAGGTTATTTAAGCTTTTTCGGCACTTACTCGCTTAAAGTCATTCATACTTGGTTTGTTGAGCATAAAAATTGGCACACAACACTACTTTGTATATATTATTGTGTTGAAATGGTTAGAAATAAAAACAATAGTCATATGCTTGATATTACGTTCAAAGTTTTTTTTGTAAGGTTTTTAATGCCTTTTCGGCAGTTACGCGCTTAAAGTCGTTGAATCTTGGTTTGTTTGGCATGAGATTTAGCGCACAGCACTATGTGGTATATATTATTGTGTTCCAATGGTTACAAATTAAAACAAGAGTCATAGGCTTGATATTACGTTAGAAATTGTGTTTTTAATGTTCTTAAAACTTTTTTGGCACTAACTTGTTTAAAGACGTTAAAACTTTGTTTATTTGGTATAAAACTCGGCACACAATAGTATTTGGTATATATGATTGTGTTGAAATGGTTAGATTTGAAAACAATAGTCTAATGTTGATATTACGTTCAAAGTTGCGTATTCATGGTTATTAAAGCTTTTTCAGCACTTACTCGCTTAAGGTTGTTCAAACTTGGTTTGTTAAGCATAAAACTTGGGACACAACACTATTTGGTTAGCATTGAGAACAATAATTAGTTGCTATATATTACGTTCAAAGTTGCATTTTTAAGGTTTTTAATGCTTTTTTGGCACTTAATCGCTTAAAATCGTTTAAACTTCCTTTGTTTGGTATGAAATTTGGCAATAACACTATTTGGTATATATTTTTGTGTTGAAATGGTTAGAATTGAAAACAATAGAGATATGCTAGTTATTATGTTAAAAATTGTATTTTTAAGCTTTTTAATGCTTTTTTGGCACTAACTTTATTCAATTCGTTCAAACGTGGTTTATTTGGCCTGAAACACGGCACACAATAGTATTTAGTATACGTTACAGTGCTGAGATTTTTTGCACTTGCTAGCTTAAAGTGGTTCAAACTTGGTTTATTTAGCATGAAACTTCGTACACAACACAATTTTGTATATCTTATTGTGTTGAAATTGTTAGAATTGAAACCAATAGTCATATGCTTGATATTACGTTCAAAGTTGCGATTTTACGGTTTTTAATATAATGCTCCTTTGGAACTTAGTCGCTTAAAGTTGTTCAAACTTTGTTTGTTTCACATGAACCGTGGCACACAACATTATTTGGGGTATATTATTGTGTTGAAATGATTAGAATTGAAAACAATAGTTATACGCTTGAAATTAAGTGCGAAGTTGCATTTTAAAGGTTATTAAAGAGTTGTAATACTTGCTCGCCCAATGTCGTTGAAACTTGGTTTTTTTAGCATGAAACTTGGCACACAACAAATGTTTTTATATATCATTGTGTTGAAATGGTTAGAATAGAAAACAATAGAGATATGCTTGATATTATGATCAATGTTACATTTTTAAGCTTTTTAATGCTTTTTTGGCACTAACTTTATTCAAGACATTAAAACTTGGTTTATTTGGCTTGAAACTAGCCACACAATAGTATTTAGTATATATTATTGTTATGAGATGGTTAGATTTGAAAACAATAGTCATATGCTTTACATTACGTTCTAACTTACATTTTAAAGGTTATTAAAGCTTTTTCGGCACTTACTCGCTTAAAGTCATTCAAACTTGGTTTATTGAGCATATAAATTGGCACACAACACTACTTGGTATATATTATTGTGTTGAAATGGTTAGAGTTTAAAACAATAGTCATATGCTTGATATTATGTTCAAAGTTGCGTTTTTATGGTTTTTAATGCTCCTTTGGAACTTAGTCGCTTAAAGTCGTTCAAACTTGGTTTGTTTCTCATGAAGCGTGGCACACAACACTATTTGGGGTGTATTATTGTGTTGAAATGGTTAGAAATGAAAACAATAGTTATACGCTTGAAATTAAGTGTGAAGTTGCATTTTAAAGGTTATTAAAGAGTTTTGGCACTTGCTCGCCCAAATTCGTTCAACCTTGGTTTGTTTAGCATGAAACTTGGCACACAACACATTCTTTTATATATTATTGTGTTGAAATGGTTAGAATTAAAAACAATAGTCATATGCTTGATATTACGTTCAAAGTTGCGTTTTTACGGTTTTTAATGGTGTTTTGGAACTTAGTCGCTTAAAGTCGTTTAAACTTGGTTTGTTTCGCATTAACCGTGGCACACAACACTATTTGGTATATATTATTATGTTTAAATGGTTTGAATTAAAAGCAGTAGTCATACGCTTGAAATTAAGTTTGAAGTTGTGTTTTCAAGGTTATTAAAAATTTTTTGCACTTGCTCGCTTAAAATGTTTCGAACTTGGTTTGTTTTAGCATGAAACTTCGAAGTCAACAAAATTTTGTATATATTATTGTGTTGAAATGGTTGCAATTGAAAACAATATTCATATGCTTGATATTACGTTCAAAGTTTCGTTTGTAAGGTTTTTAATGCTGTTGGCCTCTTAGGTTTTGATGATGACTTCACTTTTAAATAAACAAACATGTTTTAGAGATTGTCTTGTAGGCAAATATCCGATTTTGTTAAAATCGATGATGAAGCCTATGACTTGGTTCGTAGAAGTTGTACGTGTCTTAAATATCCAAGAAGTTAGATAAATGCTTAGGATGTTAAAAGTAGACAGGCAGTCTACTGTTCCCATAGTTGACAATCTGACAGAAGTTGTAGATGGAGACAGTACACTGTTCCTACGTTGCAAGTCTGGAGAAGACATCGGCCGGAAAACTGCAAATAATTTATTTTCTGTTTTTAAGTTGATGTAACGATTAAGAGTTATATTAGTTGCTTAATTAATTAATAAGTTGGTTGGAAAAACTATTTTTAGTCATCTAAAAATAACCTAAGACTTATTCTTTGATTAAAAAAAGTCTCCACTAAATTAGGATCTCACTATTAACTCCTATACTATTTTTAGTTTAAAGAGACCGGGTATCTAATTTTAGGGTGCTGTACCGTGGCTCCATATTCAAGGGTTCCGATAAATTTTACTTTATTTTAGGAACAAGGAAAATTAGAAGTTACTTTGCCTATTTTTGGTACGGTTGTTACTCTTTAAATAAGAGTGATCTTTGCTTAACCGAATATCCATCTTAGAGTGTCCTTAAGGTGAGATAAAAATAATAAAAATATTTTTTTCATGAATTTGCCAATTAATTTATTATATTTTTCTTATGCAACTATTTAATTTTTATCCTTTTTTGGAGAATATTGGCCTTGTAAAGGGTAATGGAGAGAGTTGTTGTAACTAGACTTGGGAAAGTCTAGGGGAGAATTACGAAGCTTCTAGTGAAGCTAGAGAAGAGAATAGCTTTGAGTAAAGCTAAGACAAAGCTTCGAGTGAAGCGTGAGAAAGAGAAGGAGAAAGAGAAGTGGCCTAGAGAATAGAGAAGCTTCGAGTGAAGCACCTAGAGAATAGAGAAGCTTCTAGTGAAGCAAATTGTTTTATGTAATTGTAACGAATTGCCTAAAACATATTGGAGAATTTTGAAATCCCAGGGGGTCGTGGTTTTTCCTTCTTATTAGGACAAGAAGGTTTCCACGTAAAATCGTTGTCTCCTTTTATCTTTTTCGTTTCAAGTTTAACTTTTATTTTCTTGTTAAATTCCGCAAAAGCAGGGCTAAAATTCTTAAACTTGTAATACAACAATTCACCCCCCCCCCCCCCCCCCCCCCCCTCTTGTTGCGTTCGTCTATCTCTTCATATTTCAACAATTGTTATAAGAGCTCTGTTCCTCATTTAATCAGGAAACTCTGAGAGTGATATCCTGTTCCCAAAAGAGATGTTGGAGATGAATAAACGTATGGAAGAAGGGTACTCTACACAAAGGCCACCCATGTTTGATGGGAAATTCTACACTTATTGGAAGAATAGGGTGGAAATTTTCATTAAGGCCGAAAATTATCAAGTTTGGAGAGTTATTGAAATTTGAGACTTTGAGGTAACGACCATCAACTCCAATAACGAAACTATTCCTAAACCGATCACCGAATACGAGAAAGAAGATTTTCAAAAGATGTAGATGAACGCTCTTGCTATCAAATTGTTTTACAGTGGTCTTGGACCAAATAAACATAATCGTATTATGGGTTGTAAAACTGCCAATCAGATTTGGGACCTGCTGGAAGTTACCCATGAAAGAACAAGTGAAGTGAAACGCTCCAAGATAGACTTGCTGATGTCCAAATATGAAAGGTTCGTCATGGAGCCTAGGGAAAACATCCAGGAGATGTTCACCAGGTCCACAAAAATCACAAACTAACGTGTCTCTCTTGGTAAAATTATTTCCATTGATGAACAGGTCAGGAAAATCCTTAGGAGTCTTCCTCAAGCTGAATGCTGGAGAGCCAAGGTCACAGCCATCCAGGAGTCCAAAGATTTCACTAAATTTAATCTAGAAGAGCTGGCTGGTTCCCTTATGACACACGAATTGCATTTGGGAACAGCAAACAATTCTCGAAATAAAGGCTTGGCTCTGGCAGCAAATGATCATGAAGAATCAGAAACTGATGAAGAGGAAGCTCCTATGTTGGTGCGAAAATTCAAAAAGTTCTTCAGGAACAGCAGATATGGAAATCAAAGAAATAACAAAGAAAGAGGAACTGCGAACACGAAGACAAATTTTGAATTCCACAAATGTGGAAATACTAATCATTTCATCAAGGATTGCCCACAATGGAAAAATGAAAAGGGCAAGGGAAAGGCAAGGGAAGTAGGAAGACAACCAATGGAAGGAAACTTCAAAATTGACTTTCGCAAAGCCATGATTGCAGCATGGGGTGATACCGAGAGTGAAGCTGAGACAGAAGTCACTGTGGAGGAAGAGACTGAAAATCTATGTCTCATGGACACTCATCACAACAAGGTCGAAGAGTCTAAGGAAAATGAGGTAATGTCTTCTAGTTCAATTCCTAAACACCTATTTAAATTCCATAAATACAAATTAATTAAGTTGCTCATGGACACACAAGAAAAATTCGATGAAAAGAATGTGAAATGTCTCCAAATTAAGAAAGACCTTAACTCAAGTAAAGATCATGTTTCCTACCTAAATTCATTTAGGATCAATGTGCAAAGTAGATTTTTTAATTTGCTAGATCAGAATATAATGTTGAAAGAAACATTAGAGAAAATGAAGCAGGAATTCATTATTCTTAATACTGAAATAAATCAATACAAATCGCTAGGATTAATAAGGGACGTAAATGAAATATCCACTCACGTGTTTAGCACATAATTTCAAGAGAAGGAATTAAAATTAGAATCCTGTGAAAAAGAGATTGAATATATGAAAGATAAAAAGAACTTAAAAGGAAAAGGGAAAATCAATGAAGTTCCCAAATGGATTCTAGATGCTAAAACAAAGAGTAAAGAAGGCCGAGATTATGTTAAGAATAATAGAAAGAAAAAGGTCTTTGTAGGTCTTTCCAGTAGTAAAATTTGTTCCTTTTGTGGGAAAACTGGACACCTGAAAAATCAATGTTTAAAAAGGGAACATCATACCAAAGCAAATAAAAACTATGTCGAATGCATATGGATTAAGAAATATGATTCATGTATTATCGACAGGGAACCCAAGGATGACTGGGTTCCTGAAACTAACCAATAATTTTCTTTGCAAGTTCAAGTGAGGGGGAACAACTCATGGTATCTCGACAGTGGGTATTCCAAGCACATGACGGGTGACAAATCTAGATTTCTCTCACTTGAAGCGTATGATGGGGGAACGGTAACCATCGGTGACAATATGAAGGTTGAGATAATTGCCTAAGGAAAGGTTGGAAGGTCAAGTTCCCATGCCATTGACAATGTATTTTTAGTCGAGAATTTAAAACACAATCTTCTAAGTATTTCTCAATTTTGTGATAAAGGTAACTCTGTTAAGTTTACTTCTGAACGATGCATAATTTCTAGGAACGACACAGGAGACACTCTGCTCGAGCGAATCAGAAAAGGGAACACTTATGACACTGTTCCCAAAACCAGTCTAACATGTTTAAGTGTTATAGAAGAAGACCCACTACTTTGGCATAAGCGTCTAGGTAATGCTAGTTATACATTGATTAATACATTAAGATCAAAAGACCTAGTTAGAGGACTACCAGCTATAAAATTCTTTAAGGAAGAAAATTGTGATCCTTGTGCCAAAGGAAAACAAGTGAGGTCATCTTTTAAATCAAAGAATATGGTGACTACCTCTAGACCGCTAGAATTAATTCATATGGATCTATGCGGACCTATGAGAATACAGAGCCGAAGCGGCAAAAAATATGTATTTGTCATTGTTGATGATTATAGTAGATTCACTTGGACTTTGTTTTTAGTAATCAAAGATGAAGCTTTTGATGAGTTTGTTTCTTTCGCAAACAAAATACAAAAATCTACCAATAATCAAATAATTCACATAAGGTCTGATCATGGAAAAGAATTTGAAAATTCAAACTTTACAATGGAGTGGTAGAAAGGAAAAATAGAACTTTAGAAGAAATGGCCAGAACCATGTTTCTTGCTAGCGGTCTACCTAGAAATTTTTGGGCCGAGGCTGTTAATACTACTTGTTATATTATGAATCGTGTATTAATTAGACCAATCTCTTCAAAGACACCCTATGAATTGCTCAAAGGTGTTAAACCAAACATTTCCTATTTTCGTATATTTGGATGCAAATGCTTTGTTCATGTAAATGGAAAACGAAATATATGAAAGTTTGATGAAACAAGTGATGAAGCAGTATTTCTTGGCTACTCATCAAATAGTAAAGCTTACAAAGTTTATAATAAAAGAACAATGTGTGTAGAAGAGTCAGTTCATATCATTTTTGATGAAACTAACTTTTCAACAATTGGACAGGAAATCAACAATGTCAAAATAGGTCTTGATCATCTAGAAGACGATGATGAAGAAATGAAAATGCTAGTTCAAGGAACAGCAGGTGAACACTCAATACAAGAAGATGCAGAAAGAACTGATCAAGTTCAGGAACTGCCAGTATATCAGGATCAGCAGACTGTTCCCAATCCAGCAGTACCCACAGACGAACAAACTGATCCAGTAGCTGAACAGAATGTCAATCAAGTTGATGAACCAAAACATGCTTATGTTCCCACAAGAGAATTTGTGCCTAAGCCTTGGAAATATCAAAGTTATCATCCTCTTGATTTGATTGTAAGTGATATGAATAAGGGAACACAAACCAGATCCCAAATTAGAAGCTTTTGTGCACGCTTTGCGTTCCTATCATCACTTGAACCCAAAAACCACGAAGAAGATCTAAAAGATTCCGAATCGATAGTAGCCATACAAGATGAATTGAATGAATTTGAAAGAAACAAAGTATGGCACTTAGAGCCTAAATTAAAACACAAAAAGGTAATTGGTTTAAAATGGGTATTTCGGAACAAATTAGATGAGCACGGAATAATTGTAAGAAACAAAGCAAGGTTCATGGTCAAAGGGTACAACCAACAAGAAGGTATTGATTACACCGAGACTTTTGCTCCAGTAGCAAGGTTAGAGGCTATTAGAATTTTAATTTCTTTTGCTGCATTCATGAACTTTAAATTATATCAAATGGATATGAAATGTGCTTTTTTAAATGGCTTTCTTGATGAAGAAGTTTTTTTTTGAACAACCCCCAAGTTTTGAAAATAGCTCTTGTCCTGATCATGTCTACAAGCTTGATAAAGCTCTATATGGCTTGAAGCAAGCTCCTAGGCAATGGTATGAAAGACTGTCAAAGTTTTTGATTCAAAATAACTTTGTTAGAGGAAAAATTGACAAAACCTTATTCTTTAAGAATAAAGGTTATGATATTTTGGTTGTTCAAATTTATGTTGATGATATTATTTTTGGTGCCACAAATGATTTGTTATGTAAAGAATTTGCCAACCTTATGGGCATAGAATTTGAAATGAGCATGATGGGAGAATTAAATTTCTTTCTTGGTTTACAAATTAAACAAACAAAAAATGGTACTTTTATCCATCAACAAAAATACATAAAAGAACTTCTTAAGAAGTATGGACTAAACAACGCTAAGACCAACCATACACCCATGGCTACAAATGTTAGATTAGATGATGACTTAAATGGGATTAATGTAGATCAAACAATGTATCGAGGCATGATTGGTTCTTTATTATATCTAATAGCTAGCAGACCTGATATTTCATTTAGTGTTGGTTTATGCGCTATTTCATTCAGTAAAAAAAATTCTGAGATATTTAAAGGGAACAGCTAACTTGTCCCTATTTTACCCTAAAAGTGATGTCTATGACTTGAAAGGTTTTAGTGATGTAGATTACGTAGGAGATCTTGTAAACAGAAAAAGTACTTCAGGTATGGTACAATTTCTTGGCTCTTGTTTAGTGTCATGGAGCTCCAAGAAACAAAACACCGTTGCATTATCCACTGCTGAAGCTGAATGTGTAGCAGCAGCAGCTTGCTGTTCCCAAATGCTTTGGATAAAATAGCAGCTAAGAGATTTTGGTATTAAATTTGAATGTGTTCCTATTTATTGTGATAATACCAGTGCCATATGCATATCCAAAGATCCAGTGCATCATTCTAGGGTTAAACACATACTTATAAGACATCATTTTCTTAAGGACAATGTAGAAAACAAAAATATAATAGTCAAGCATGTCAACACTAATGAGCAAGTTGCAGATATCATGACTAAACCGCTTCCAAGGGAACAATTTGAAAAGCTGAGATTGGAACTCGGTATGATCAAGCTCCACTAAAGTTGATAGAAAGAATTCCCCATGAAGCATCATGAAATTGAAAAGGTTAAATCAACAACAAAACCTTGATTGAAAATCAATTATTGAAGGGATCAGGTATACAGTTAATAAAGTACGTACTATGAATGTCTTCTTGATTTTCATAATTTTTCAAATCTTGATTTTCTATTCTTATCAAAAAATAATATAATATTATTATTTTTCAATCTCTATCATTTTCATAATTTTTCTTATAGATGGTCAAGTCAGTTAATCAAATAATGGGAATTGGATTTATTTACTCATTCAATTAATTTACCCTACAACTCTTCTTTAAGAAATTGATTTCAAATGAAATAATTAATGCAATGAAGAGTTGAACCCTTTAGTTTCTGTCCTTTCACCCATATATTAACCCCTTCCTCAAGTCACACCTCTCACGCCCACTCATTACCCTCCTTCTCAATACACCTTCAAACATCACTCACAACGAAGACACCTAAATCCTCAAACTCCGGCAAGAAGATGAACAGGAAAACACCACAATCCTGTAAAACTTCTCAACCGCAACCTCTTAAAGTGGTTCATCCATCACCATAGATTGATGCTCCACCATCTTCATCCACTAAAACCAAAAATGAAACCACAATCCCATTCACAATGCATGCAGGAAACAAACGCCAGAACACCACACCAAAAGGTGATTCATCGTGCAGACCAACCAAACGTTTAAAGATCACTGATCCCAATAGTGCAGAAGAAATTTCAAAGGAAATGTCTGTAGGGTTTGGTTTAGACAAGTACTTGTATGATTCTACTCCCTTCCCACAACATCACGCCATATTACAAAATCAAAATTGGGAGATATTAATGTCTGATTTCTGTTGCAACCCAATATTCCCAAACCTAATGCGTGAATTTATTTCAAACTTTTCTATTGACAATGGAGTATGTTCAAGCACTGTTAGGGCAATAAAAATAGAATTTAACAGTGTGAAGTTCGGAGAATGGCTAGGAGTACCAGCCACAGGTTTTAATATCTATTATGTCGGTTCAAAAATAGTATTTTCTGGAATTAATGAAAAGACTGTTATAAAATTTTTAGGAATCGATCAAAAGAAAGGAAAAATTAGCCACAACATCTTGTCTCCTTTGCACAAATTGTTATATAACATTGCATGTAGATTCATTTTACCACGTAATTCAAAACAAAGTGAAGTTAGTCCACGTGATGCAACCCTGATTTATTGTATAACTAATCACATCAAAATAAACTTTCCTTCTTTGATGATTTCTCACCTATCTGACTGCATTGAAAAAGGGCGTTCTGTTGGATATGGAGGGTTAATGACATGGATTTTCAAAAAAATTGGTGTACCTCTAGATGGCTTGTAATTCCCTATGATAAAGGGCGTCCTAATATGAAAATAGGTGCTAAATGCTTACACAACCTGCACCTAAAATTGAATGATAAAGGGATACTGCTACATGCCGTGGAAGAGGCTGTGTATATTGAATCAGAAGAGGAGAAGGTTGAGGAACCAAGGGAACAACTAATTGAAGAAGATAAGGAGGTTAAAGAAGAAAAGGAGCAGGAGCCTGTTCCCACTGCCACAACTGAAACAACAGAAACTTGGGAACAGGGAGAAGCAGCAAGTAAGGGGGAATCAGAAGATAAAGGAGAAGCTATGGAGGATGATGATTATCACATTCTAGGTAGTGACTCAAGTGATGAGGAGATTGTGATAGCTATGAGGAAGCAGGCTAGTTTAATACAGAGAAAAAGTAGGAGGTTGGCTTTTAAATGTAAGGTTGTTATGGATGATGACATCACCTCTCACCACATCCCTGAGCCAACAACATATGTACCTACCTCTCCCAAGCCAGCCACATCACCATCACCTCAAATTCCATCACCAAAACCATCACCTATACAGTCTAAACCAACATCATTTCCAACACACACTTTACCAGGTATAGACTGTGCTAACTTTAATTTTGTTCCTGCAGCTTCTCTAGACTCCATCTTCTCTAAGCTCAATGACCTCCAGTCTCAATTTCTTGCTTTTCAAGATAAAACTCGTGTCTCACTTCCCTCAATTACTGATCAGCTCATCCAGATGGAGAACCGCCTTGGTGCCAAGCTGGACACAGTTGAAGTGCAGACTGAGTTCATTGATGAAGATGAGACTGCTCCCTGATTCCTCTTCCTACATCATTTTTCTATTTGTTGGCCTTTCTATCTATCAGTGAAAGTTATCAAACAATGTTTTTTGGGATACTAAGTTGAATTTATTTTGTTGACACAGCTGCTACAATTTCTTTCTTTCATATTGGTCTGTGATGTTAAATATATGCATATCTGGATAGCATTTCATGGTGTTTGCTTTCATTTACTGTTTCTTAATTTCTTCAATGGCAAAATCTATATGGTTTGCGCTGTGGTTTGACTATCCCAGTTCTTTTTGATTGATGACAAAAGGGGGAAGAGGATATACAAACTTAAGAGAAGTTGGGAATACAAAGTTTCACATCATGTTTGATTTATATTACTCTAATAATGGAAGTTATTCTCTGATAGTGGTTTTTCTTGTTTGCTCTGATGATGAATTGTTCTAATAATTATTTTGAATGCTCTGTTGATAGTTTTATAAGATAATTATGGATATATGAGTTAATGTGCTACATATATGATACTCTGATGATATCTAAGCTATCTACTCTGACTATAATGATTGTTAATCTGATCATGTACTAACTATGTTTATGCTAAGTTTTAAACTTTGAGCTTTTTGTGTTTGAGTTTATAATTAGTTGTTTTGATAAAGTTCTGAATTCGTATTCACTCTTATTACATCTTAAATACTTAGTGATTTTTGTTAACTATTTTTGGAAATTATTTAAAAACATATATATTTGATATTATGTTTTTATACAATATGGAGTAAACTGTTTTACTATGCATGCTTGGTAAATTATATTGTAACGAGTTGATTTACTAAGTTATTTAGAGTTGCTTTAATCTCTAGTATGCTCTAAGAATTTTGTTTTACTCTATTTTACTTAAGTTTGTTTATAAGTTTGTCTTCATCAAAAAGGGGGAATTTGTTGGCTTCTTCGGTTTTGATGATGACTTCACTTTTAAATAAACAAACATGTTTTAGAGATTGTCTTGTAGGTAAATAACCGATTTTGTTAAAATCATTGATGAAGCCTATGACTTGGTTCGTGGAAATTGTTCGTGTCTTAAATATCCAAGAAGTTAGATAAATGCTTAGGATGTTAAAAGTAGACAGGCGGTCTACTATTACCAAAGTTGACAATCTGACAGAAGTTGTAGATGGAGACAGTACACTGTTCCTACATTGCAAGTCTGAAGAAGACATCGGCTGGAAAACTGCAAATAATTTATTTTCTGTTTTTAAATTGATGTAATGGTTAAGAGTTAAATTAGTTGCTTAATTAATTAATAAGTTTGTTGGCAAAACTATTTTTAGTCATTAAAAAATAACCTAAGACTTATTCTTTGATTAGAAAAAGTCTCCCCTAAATTAGGATCTCACTATTAACTCCTATACTATTTTTAGTTCAAGGAGAACGGGTATCTATTTTTAGGGTGCTGTACTGTGGCTCCATATTCAAGGGTTCCGATAACTTTTCCTTTATTTTAGGAACAAGGAAAATTGGAAGTTACTTTGCCTATTTTTGGTACGGTTGTTACTCTATAAATAAGAGTGATCTTTGCTTAACCGAATATCCATCTTAGAGTGTCCTTAAGGTGAGATCAAAATAAGAAAAATATTTTTTTCATAAATTTGCCAATTAATTTATTATATTTTTCTTATGCGACTATTTAATTTTTATCCTTTTGGAGAATATTGGCCTTGTAAAGGGTAATGGAGAGAATTGTTGTAACTAGACTTCGGAAAGGCTAGGGGAGAATTAGGAAGCTTCTAGTGAAGCTAGAGAAGAGAATAGCTTTGAGTAAAGCAAAGAGAAAGCTTCGAGTGAAGCGTGAGAAAGAGAAGGAGAAAGAGAAGTGGCCTAGAGAATAGAGAAGCTTCGAGTGAAGCACTTAGAGAATAGAGAAGGTTTGAGTGAAGCAAATTGTTTTATGTAATTGTAACAAATTGCCTAAAACATATTGGAGAATTTTGAAATCCCGGGGGGTCGTGGTTTTTCCTTCTTATTAGGCCAACAAGGTTTCCACGTAAAATCGTTGTCTCCTTTTATCTTTTTCGTTTCAAGTTTAAGTTTTATTTTCTTGTTAAATTCCGCAAAAGCAGGGCTAAAATTCTTAAACTTGTAAAACAACAATTCAACCCCCCCCCCCCCCCTCTTGTTCCGTTCGTCCATCTCTTCATATTTCAACAAATGCTTTTTCGGCTGTTACTCGCTTAAAGCCGTTGAATCTTGGTTTTTTTTGCATGAAATTTAGCACACAACAATATGTGATATATATTATTGTGTTCCAATGGTTACACATTAAAACAAGAGTCATAGGCTTGATATTACGTTGGAAATTGTGTTTTTAATGTTCGTAAAACTCTTTTGGCGCTAACTTGCTTAAAGACGTTAAAACTTTGTATATTTGTTATAAAACTCGGCACACAATAGTATTTGGTATATATGATTGTGTTGAAATGGTTAGATTTGAAAACAATAGTCAAATGTTGATATTACGTTCTAAGTTGCGTATTAATGGTTATTAAAGCTTTTTCAGCACTTGCTCACTTAAAGTCGTTCAAACTTGGTTTGTTAAGCATAAAACTTGGCACACAACATTATTTGGTATATATTATTGTGTTGAAATTGTTAGCATTGAGAACAATAGTCATTTGCTATATATTATGTTCAAAGTTGCGTTATTAAGGTTTTTAATGCTTTTTTGGCACTTAATCGCTTAAAAGCGTTTAAACTTCCTTTGTTTGGCATGAAATTTGGAAATAACACTATTTGGTATATATTTTTGTGTTGAAATGGTTAGAATTGAAAACAATAGAGATATGCTTGATATTACGATAAAAATTGTATTTTTAAGCTTTTTAATGCTTTTTTGCTCTATCTTTATTCAAGTCGTTCAAACTTGGTTCATTTGGCCTGAAACACGGCACACAATAGTATTTAGTATATATTATTGTGCTGAGATGTTTAGATTTGAAAACAATAGCCATATTCTTGATATTATGTTCAAAGTTGCGTTTTTACGGTTTTTAATATAATGCTCCTTTGGAACTTAGTCGCTTAAAGTTGTTCAAACTTGGTTTGTTTTGCATTAACCGTGGCACACAACACTATTTGGGGTGTATTATTTTGTTGAAATGGTTAGAATTGAAAACAATAGTTATACGTTTGAAATTAAGTGCGAAGTTTCATTTTCAAGGTTATTAAAGAATTTTGACACTTGCTCGCCCAATGTTGTTGAAACTTGGTTTCTTTTGCATGAAACATGGCACACAACACAAGTTTTTATATATTTTTGTGTTGAAATGATTAGAATTGAAAACAATAGAGATATGCTTGATATTACGATCAAAGTTACATTTTAAAGCTTTATAATGCTTTTTTGGCACTAACTTTATTCAAGACGTTAAAACTTGGTTTATTTCGCTTGAAACTAGGCACACAATAGTATTTAGTATATATTATTGTGATGAGATGGTTAGATTTGAAAACAATAGTCATATGCTTCATATTACGTTGAAAGTTGCATTTTTAAGGTTATTAAAGCTTTTTCGGCACTTACTCGCTTAAAGTCATTCAAACTTAGTTTGTTGAGCACAAAATTTAGCACACAACACTACTAGGTATATATTATTGTGTTGAAATGGTTAGAATTGCAAACAATAGTCATATGCTTGATATTACGTTCAAAGTTGGGTTTTTATGGTTTTTAATGCTCCTTTGGAACTTAATCGCTTAAAGTCGTTCAAACTTGGTTTCTTTCACATGAACCATGGCAAACAACACTATTTGGAGTGTATTATTGTGTTGAAATGGTTATAACTAAAAAAAATAGTCTTACGCTTGAATTTACATTTAAAGTTGCATTTTAAAGGTTAATAAGGAGTTTTGGCACTTGCTCGCCTAATTCATTCAAACTTGGAACACAACACAATTTTTTATATATTATTGTGTTGAAATGGTTAGAATTTAAAACAATAGTCATATGCTTGATATTACGTTCAAAGTTACGTTTTTACGGTTTTGAAAAGTCTTTTGGAACTTAGTCCCTTAAATTCATTCAAACTTGGTTTGTTTTGCATGAACCGTGGCACACAACACTATTTGGTATATATTATTGTGTTGAACTTGTTAGAATTGAAAGCAATAGTCATACGCTTGAAATTAAGTGCGAAGTTGCGTTTTCAAGGTTATTAAAGATTTTTAGCACTTGCTCGCTTAAAGTGGTTCGAACTTCGTTTTTTTAGCATGAAAATTTCCACACAACACAATTTTGTATATATAATTGTGTTGAAAGGGTTAGAATTGAAAACCATAGTCATAAGCTTGATATTATGTTCAATGTTACGTTTGTAAGGTTTTTGATGCTTTTTCGGCACTTAGTCGCTTAAAGCCGTTGAAACTTGGTTTGTTAGCCATGAAACTTAGCACACAACACTATTTGGTATATATTATTGTGTTCGAATGGTTACAATATAAAAAAAGAGTCTTAGGCTTGATATTACGTTTGAAGTTGTGTTTTTAATGTTCTTAAAAATTTTTTGGCACTTACTTGATTAAAGACGTTAATATATGTTTATTTGGTATAAATCTCGGCACACAACAGTATTTTGTATATATTATTGTGTTGAAATGGTTAGATTTGAAAACAATAGTCAAATGTTGATATTACATTCAAATACTTTGTGTATTCATGGCTATTAAAGCTTTTTCAGCACTTACTCGCTTAAATTCGTTCAAACTTGGTTTGTTAATCATAACACTTGGCACACAACACTATATTGTATATATTTTTGTGTTGAATTGGTTAGAATTGAAAACATTCGAGATATGCTTGATATTACGATCAAAGTTGCAGTTTTAAGCTTTTTAATACTTTTTAGGTACTAACTTTATTCAAGACGTTGAAACTTGGTTTATTTGGCCTGAAACTTGACACACAATAGTATTTAGTATATATGATTGTGCTAAAATTGTTAGATTTTAAAAACAATAGTCATATGCTTGATATTACGTTGAAAGTTGCATTTTTAAGGTTATTAAAGCTTTTTCGGCACTTACTCGCGTAAAGTTATTCAAACTTGGTTTGTTGAGCACAAAATTTGGCACACAACACTACTTGGTATACATTATTGTGTTGAAATTCTTAGAATTGAAAACAATAGTCATATGCTTGATATTACTTTCAAAGTTGCGTTTTTACGGTTTTTTATGCTCCTTTGGAACTTAGTCGCTTAAAGTCGTTCAAACTTGGTTTGTTTCACATGAACCATGGCACACAACACTATTCGGGGTGTATTATTGTGTTGAAATGGTTAGAATTGAAAACAATAGTTATACGTTTGAAATTAAGTGTGAAGTTGCATTTTAAAGGTTATTAAGGAGTTTTAGCACTTGCTCGCCCAAAGTCGTTCAAACTTGGCTTGTTTAGCATGAAACTTGGCACACAACACAATTTTTTATATATTATTGTGTTGAAATGGTTAGAATTGAAAACAATAGTCATATGCTTGATATTACGTTCAAAGTTGCGTTTTTACGGTTTTGAATGGTCTTTTTGAACTTAGTCGCTTAAATTCGTTCAAACAAGGTTTGTTTTGCAAGAACCGTGGCACACAACACTATTTGGTATATATTGTTGTATTGAAATGGTTAGAATTGAAATCAATAGTCAAACGCTTGAAATTAAGTGCGAAATTGCGTTTTTCAAAATTATTAAAGATTTTTGGCACTTGCTCGCTTAAAGTGGTTCGAACTTTGTTTGTTTAGCATGAAACTTGGCACACAACACAATTTTGTATATATTATTGTGTTGAAATGGTTTGAATTGAAAACAATAGTCATATGCTTGATATTACGTTCAAAGTTACGTTTGTAAGGTTTTTAATGCTTTTTTGGCACTTACTCGCTTAAAGCCGTTGAAACTTTATTTATTTGGCATGAAAATTAACACACAACACTATTTTGTATATTATTGTGTTCCAATAATATACAAAATTGTTAGAATTGTTACACAACTTGGTTTGTTGAGCACAAAAATTGTTACACAACAGTACTTGGTATATATTATTGTGTTGAAATCGTTAGAATTGAAAGCAATAGTCATATGCTTGATATTACGTTCAAAGTTGCGTTTTTACGGTTTTTAAGGCTCCTTTGGAACTTAGTCGCTTAAAGTCGTTCAAACTTGGTTTGTTTCGCATGAACCGTGGCACACAACACTATTTGGGGTGTATTATTGTGTTTAACTGGTTAGTATTGAAAACAATAGTTATACCCATGAAATTACATGCAAAGTTGCATTTTAAAGGTTAATAATGAGTTTTGGCACTTGCTCGCCTAATGTCGTTCAAATTTGGTTTGTCTATCATGAAACTTAGCGCACAACACAATTTTTTACATATTATTTTGTTGAAACGGTTAGAATTGAAAACAATTGTCATATGCTTGATATTACGTTCAAAGTTGCGTTTTTACGGTTTTTAATGGTCTTTTGGAACTTAGTCTCTTAAAGTCGTTCAAAATTTGTTTGTTTCGCACGAACCGTGGCACACAACACTATTTGGTATAAATTATTGTGTTGAAGTTGTTAGAATTAAAAGCAATAGTCATACGATTAAAATTAAGTACGAAGCTGGGTTTTCAACGTTATTAAAGATTTTTGGCACTTGCTCGCTTAAAGTGGTTCGAACTTGGTTTGTTTAGCATGAAACTTGGCACACAACATAATTTTGTATATGTTATTGTGTTGAAATGGTTAGAATTGAAAACAATAGTCATATGCTTGATATTACGTTCAAAGTTACGTTTGTAAGGTTTTTAATGCCTTTTCGGCACTTAGTCGCTTGAAGCCGTTGAAACTTGGTTTTTTTCGCATGAAACTTAGCACACAACACTATTTGGTATATATTATTGTGTCCCAATGGTTACAATTTTAAACAAGAATCATAGGCTTAAAAATTTTTCGGCACTTACGTTTGTGGTTTTAACGTTCTTAAAAATTTTTTGGCACATACTTGATTAAAGACGTTAAAACTTTGTTTATTTGGTATAAAACTCGGCACACAACAGTATTTGGTATATATTATTGTGTTGAAATGGTTAGATTTGAAAACAATAGACAAATGTTGATATTACATACGCTCAAATACTTTGTGTATTCAAACTTGGATTGATAAGCATAAAACTTGACACACAAAACTGTTTGGTATATATTATTGTGTTGAAATGGTTAGAATTGAAAACATTAGTCATTTGCTATAAATTACGTTCAAAGTTGCGTTTTTAAGGTTTTTAATGCTTTTTTTGCACTCACTCGCTTAAATTCGTTTAAACTTCCTTTGTTTGGCATGAAATTTGGCACACAACACTATTTGGTATATATTTTTGTGTTGAAACGGTTAGAATTGCAAACAATAGAGATATACTTAAAAACGAAACTTTGATCGTAATATCAAGTATATCTCTATTGTTTTCAATTCTAACCGTTTCAACCCAAAAATATATACCAAATAGTGTTATGTGCCAAATTTCATGCCAAACAAAAGAAGTTTAAACGAATTTAAGCGAGTAAGTTCAAAAAAAGCATTAAAAACCTTAAAAACGGAACTTTGAACGTAATTTATAGCAAATGACTATTGTTTTAAATGCTAACCATCTCAATACAATAATACATACCAAATAGTTTTGTGTGCCAAGTTTTATGCTTATCAATCCAAGTTTGAACGACTTTAAGCGAGTAAGTGCTGAAAAAGCTTTAATAACCATGAATACGCAACTTTTAGCGTAATATCAACATTTGACTATTGTTTTCAAATCTCACCATTTCTACACAATAATATATACCAAATACTATTGTGTGCCGAGTTTTATACCTAATAAACAAAGTTTTAACGTCTTTAAGCAAGTTAGTGCCAAAAACGTTTTAAGAGCATAAAAAGCACAACTTCCAACGTAATATCAAGCCTATGACTCTTTTTTTAAATTGTAACCATTGGAACACAATATTATATGCCAAATAGTGTTGTGAGCTATGTTTCAAGCCAAACAAACCAATTTTCAACGGCTTTAAACGAGTAAGTGCCGAAATTGCATTAAAAACCTTAAAAACGTAACTTTGAACGTAATATCAAGCATATGACTATTGTTTTCAATTCTAACCAGTTCCACACAATAATATATACAAAATTGTGTTGTGTGCCATATTTCATGCTAAACAAACCAAGTTCGAACCACTTTAAGCCAGCAAGTGCCAAAAAACCAAGTTTTTATGCTTAACAAACCAAGTTTGAACGACTTTAAGCGAGTAAGTGCCGAAAATGCTTTAATAACCTTAAAAACGCAACTTTCAACGTAATATAAAGTATATGACTATTGTTTTCATATCTAACTATCTCAACACAATAATATATACTAAATACTATTGTTTGCCGAGTTTCATGCCAAATAAACCATGTTTAGCGTCTTGAATAAAGTATGTGCCAAAAAAGCATTAAAAAGCTTAAAAACGCAACTTTGATTGTAGCACCAAGCATATCTCTAGTGTTTTCAATTCTAAGCAATTCAACACAAAAATATATACCAAATAGTGTTTTGTGCCAAATTTCATGCCAAACAAAGGAAGTTTAAACGATTTTAAGCGAGTAAGTGCAAAAAAAGCATTAAAAACCTAAAAAACGCATCTTTGAACGTAATATATAGCAAATGACTATTTTTTTCAATGCTATGCATTTCAACACAATAATATATACCAAATAGTGTTGTGTGCCAAGTTGTATGCTTAATAATCCAAGTTTGAACAACTTTAAGCGAGTAAGTGCGGAAAAAGATTTAATAACCATGAATACGCAACTTTGAACGTAATGATATATACCGAATACTATTGTGTGCCGATTTTTATACCAAATAAACAAAGTTTTAACGTCTTTAAGCAAGTTAGTGCCAACAAAGTTTTAAGAGCATTAAAACAGAACTTCCAATGTAATATCAATCCTATGACTCCTGTTTTAAATTGTAACCATTGGAACACAATAATATATGCCAAATACTGTTGTGAGCTAAGTTTAAAGGCAAACAAACCAAGTTTCAACGGCTTTAAGCGAGTAAGTGCCGAAAATGCGTTAAGAACCAAGTTTCATGGCAAATAAACCAAGTTTCAACGGCTTTAAGTGAGTAAGTGCCGAAAAAGCATTAAAAACCGTAAAAATGCAACCTTGAACATAATATCAAGCATATGACTATTGTTTTCAATTATAACCATTTCTACACAATAATATATACCAAGTAGTTTTGCGTGCTAAATTTTGTGCTCAACAAACCAAGTTTGAATGACTTTAAGCGACTAAGTGCCGAAAAAGCTTTAATAACCTTAAAAATGCAACTTTCAACGTAATATAAAGCATATGACTATTGTTTTCAAATCTAACCATCTCAGCACAATCATATATACTAAATACTATTGTGTGTTAGTTTCAAGCCAAATAAACCAAGTTTTAATGTCTTGAATAAAGTTAGTGCCAAAAAAGCATTAAAAAGCTTAAAAATGCAACTTTGATCGCAATATCAAGCATATCTCTTTGGTTTTCAATTCTAACCATTTCAACAAAAAAATATATACCAAATAGTGTTGTGTGCCAAATTTCATGCCAAACAAAGGAAGTTTAAACGATTTTAGGTCCTTTTCGGCTTAGAGTACCAGAAGATTCATGCATGTCCGAATGATTATGTATTGTATCGGAATGAAAACGAGAACATAGAAGAGTGTCCTAGGACTAGTGGAAAAAACGTATCTACTGCGTGTCATTTGCTGTGGTTTTTTTAAATACGCAGCAATAAATAGGAAAATGAATTTAGAAAAAAAATAAAAATCTGTCAAATGTTGCGGTTTCTTCATTGCCCGCAACATATAGTCAATCAAGAAATTAAATGCTGCGGTTCTTCATGAGCCCGCAGCAAATAAGACAATCAAATGTTGCAGTTTCTATTATGCCCGAAGCAAATAGGCTGTTTAATGCTACGGTTCTTCTAAGTCCGCAGCAATTGGTAATTTAAAAACTGCCTATTAATGTTCCATTCTACATAAACCTATTATAGTATACTGTTTGATAAACACATGAAAACCCACGCACGAATAGTTTCCCTCCATTGTTCAAGCTTCTTCTTCTTCTTCATGCTTCAATTTTTCTTCAAACCCACAAAATTTCGACATCTTCGTGTATTTCTTCTTGCTTGCCTTCTACTGTTTGATCATCTTCGTGCATTTCTTCTTCTTCAAATGACCCACAAAAATTTGCTTAAAACCCACGAAAAAAATGTGCTTCTTCTTTCTATTATCTTCATTCTGCTTCTTCTTCATTTGCTTTAAAAACCCACGACAAAGTTCAAGGTATTTCGATTTTATTTGGTTTTTATTTCTTATTTTCTTTATTCTTTTGAAAAATTGTTACAATTACTAATTTTGTTTTTCTTGTTTCATTGTAGGTCACATTGTAGCTATTCTTCATCTAGATACACAAGGTAATTTCTTTTGATACCAATTTTCATTGTTTTAAAAATTTTTAGGGTTAAATGATGTTGTTTATTATTTATAGTTTAATTTAAATGTGATTTTATTTGGAATATATTAGTTGTTAATATTACATTTGTCCAAGTTTATATTATTAGTATGTTAATTATTTTGTTTTATATGCATGAATATTAATATGAATGTTAATTTATTAGTTGTCCAAATTTATGAATGTGATTTTATTTTTATTTTTTATATATGATGCTAGTATTAGTGATTAGTATGAATGTTGATAATGGTTATTAAAATAAATATAGTTTGAACAATTTTAAAAAAGTTGTATTATTATTAGGGTTAATTAGGGTTAAAACAATGTTGTTATTAGAATATACATATTTTTAAGCAATTAATAGATTATGAAGGTTAATTAATGTAAATTAGGGTTAAATGAATGATTATAAATTAAATTTGTGGTTAAGTATATATGATAAAAGTTGTGTATTAATTTTGTTTTGAATTAATTAATCAAACTAATTAGGATGACAAAAGATCGTTCTTGGATGTATGAAAGCATTGAATCGTCGGAATTTATTAATGGCGTATTAGAGTTTTATAGTATTGCAGTTGAATATCAAGTTAGGACGGGGGGAGTTGGTTTTTATTGCCCATGTGTCACTTGTGGCAATGTATCAAAGGTAGATATAGTGTTGATATCCTTAGGGAGCACATACTTCGACGTGGGTTTAGGCCTCAATATCATGTTTGTGTTTGGCAAGGTGAGGAAGGAGTTTACAAAGAGAAAAGTATTGTTGTGGACCTCAATAATGTAGCTGATGTCAATGAGGATGTAGTAGATCATGTTGATGGGTATGAGATTGATGAAGAGAATGTCGATGAGTATGTGGATCGTGTTGATGAGATGATGGAGGGACTCGAGGATGAGTTAATGAAAACGTCATCGTGTTTTTGACTTGTTGACAGAGGCTTCTCAAAAGCCTTTGTACCCTAGATGTACAAAGTTCACCAAACAAACAGCAATGTTGACAATTTTGAACATTAAGTCAAAGTTCAATTGGGGTGACGCTAGTTTCACAATGTTATTAGAAGCGTGTCCTTGTACCAAAGTCGACATATTATGCCAAAAAGTTCATGTGTCCTTGTACCAGAAGATTCATGCATGTCCGAATGATTGTGTGTTGTATCGGAATGAAAACGAGAACTTAGAAAAGCGTCCTAGGTGTGGATTATCGCGCTACAAGCGTAAAGGGGCTCGGGATGCTAAAGGGCCCTCGGCTAAGGTATTGTGGTATCTTCCAATAATACCTAGATTCAAGCGCTTGTTTTCTATAAAGAAAGATTAAGGTGGCATGCAGATAGGGTAAAGAAAGGTCACTTGCTCACACATACATTTGATTCTCCGGAGTGGAAGAGTATTGATAGGTTGCATAAGACTTTTGGGGAAGAGGTTCGTAATTTAAGGCTTGGAGTGTGTACGGATGAAATGGACCCATTCGGCAATCTTAGTTCTCAACATAGCATTTGGCCGGTACTGTTATAATTTGCCACCTTGGTTGTGTATGAAGCGTAAGTACATTATGCTTTCGCTTCTTACCTCGGGTCCTAAACAACCTGGCAATGACATAGATGTATAGAAAGATGTGGGATGAAGGCGTTTCCGTGTTTGATGCATATGCTAATAAGGTTTTCACCTTACCTGCAATGCTTTTATGCACCGTTAATGATTTTCCGGCATATGGCAACTTATCGGGGTATAATAACAAAGGGAAGAAAGCATGCCCAATATGTATCGATGACATGGAATCCACGTGGATTCCTAAGTGCAAACACGTATTCATGCACCATCGAAAATTCAAGGGGGTGAAGACCGATTATGTTCAACGGGGAGGTTGAGGACCGTGTAGCTCGTCGACCGTTGACCGGTTATGAGGTTTATGAACAGGTTAAGGGAGTTGAGACTATATTTGGTAAAACAGGGCAAGTGCAAGGGGGTGAAGACCGATTATGGAAAAAAGAATCAATCTTATGGATGCTTCCATATTGGAGAGATCTACAAGTTAGGCATTGTCTTGACGTTATGCATATAGAGAAAAATCTATACGATGCCATACTCGAGACTCTCATGAAAATTCCGGGTAAGACAAAGGATGTTAGGGCCATGCGAGATTGGTTTGTATGTAAGCGTCTTCGTTCGCAGTTATGGGCACATGTTAAGGTGAGTAAGAAAAGAAATAGAGCTAATGAAGTTGGTGGCAGTAACAAGAGAAAGGGCGGTAAAAAGAAGATGAGTAATGACAAAGTTTATTTGCCTCCAGCTTGCTACACATTGTCCAAAACAGAGAAGCGGACATTTTGTGAGTCTTTGTATGGCATTAAGGTTCTGTCTGGGTACTCATCCAACATGAAGTGATTTGTGAGCCTAAATGGTGAGCTGAAGTTGGGAAGCATGAAATCTCACGATTGCCATGTAATGATGCAAGTGTTCTTACTAATTGCAATCCGTGGAACACTGCGAAAACATGTGAGATATGCTATTACCGAGCTATGTTCATTCTTCAACACAATTTGTAGTAAAGTTATTGATCCCTTTAATCTTGATGCTCTTCAAGTCGACGTGATTTTAACTTCATGCAAGTTTGAGATGTATTTTCCACCTTCTTTCTTTGACATAATGGTTCATCTTATTGTCCATCTCGTTCGTGAGATCAAGCTTTTGGGTCTAGTTTTTTTAAGGTGGTGTTATCCTTTTGAAAGACACATGGGTGTTTTACAAAACAAGGTGAGGAATCCAGCACAACCCGAAGGAGTATGATTCAAGGCACTGTGAGCTATGAGATTACTAACTTTGTAGCCGAGTATTTGGCCATGGCAAAGCCTATTGGACTTCCCACCTCTCGACATGAAGGAAGGCTTGAGGAAAAAGGAACAATTGGCTCCAAATCGGTCACACCTCCTCGAGACAGCCTTTTACAAGCACACTTGTAGGTGTTGCATCATATTCCGAAAGTTCATCCTTTTTTGAGTGAGCATCTTGATATATTGCGCGCAAAACATCCTTCTAAAGGGGATAGGGCATTGATGCAGTTGCATAACAAGACGTTTATTAATTGGTTTCATAATCGAGTAATATGCGAAGAACTCAAGGGTGTATCCGAAAGTGTTAAGTGGTTAGCTTTTGGTCCTTATAATGATGTCAACAAATATGAGGGTTACGATGTCAATGGGTTCACATTTTGGACTGACGGTCAAGACAAGAATTCATCTTATCTAAAGAATAGTGGAGTTTCTATTTTGGCAGTCATCTACATTTTACGTGAGTGCCAAGGATCAAGCGCCGGTTGATGCTAAATTGGTATACTATGGGCGGGTACATGAAATATGGGAGTTTGACCACTCTACTTTCACTATTGGTCTTTTCAAATGTAAGTGGGTAGATAATAATCGACAATGCATAAAAAATGACGACCCTTATGGATTAACTCTTATAGACTTAGCTCATTTGCGTGATAGTGAGGAGCCATTCATACTAGCCACACAAGCCAAGAAAGTAATCTACATTATAGACCCGTCTGATAAAAAATGGTCTATTATTGTACCAGGGAAAAGAAGCATCCTTGGTATAGTTGATGTTGAGGATGAGGAAGAATATGAAGCTTTTGAAGACTTCCGCCCCTTTATCAATCCAAAATCAGTGGATAAAGATGATGTAGATGTTGGTTATATGCGTGTAGATCACACGGAAGGAATACATTAGAATTAGGTGATTCACAAGGTATGAATTTTAAGCTTTTAAAAGTTTTTTTTAACTTTCGCGCATAAAGTAGCTCAAATTTGGTTGTTTTACATGAAACTTTGCATACAACACTATTTGGTATATATTATTGTGTTGAACGTATTAGAATTGTAAATCATAGTCATATTCTTAATAGTACTTAGTAAGTTGCGATTTTAAGGTTTTCTAAAGCTTTTTGGCACTTTCGCGCATAAAGTAGCTCAAACTTGGTTTCTTTTGCATGAAACTTTGCACACAACACTATTTAGTATATATTATTGTGTTTAACGTATTAGAATTGTAAATCATAGACATAATCTTAATATTACTTAGCTTGTGTTCTTATATATTTATATTGATACTCTTTCAGGTACTGATATACAATTCATCTTTTCAGAGACGAAATTGTCTCCGAGATTGAGACCTCGGATAATGAGCATCGTAGTTACGACACTAAAGAAGACCAAATTGTGAGATACGAGCGTATGGCTGAACACTCTCCACCACTTAGCAATGATTTTGAGACTGAAGACGCCCCACCAATGGATGCTCCCACTAACAGTAAGAAAAGAAAAGGGCGAGTTCCTACGAAAAACCTCAAAGTCACAGAACCCATGCATTTGGAATCAAGGCATTTGGTCAACCTTGCGAAAAATGGCGTACGCAAAATGGAAAATAATTGGGCCTATGTATCCGCAATATTTTCGTATTGCACGCATGGAACGAGGTTCCAAAGGGATTGAAGAACTCTCTATGGAATGATACTGTAGTAAGCAACTTTACTATTTTTATTCATTTATTTTCATTTTAAAATTAATTTAATTGACACTAATAAATATATATATTTTTTTTGTAAAATCCTTTTCACATCGAGAGCGATAAGGAGAAGAAGAATGTGTTTCTTTCTGCTGTTGCTGAAAGATTCTTATATTTCAAATCCAAGCTAGTAACTGGCTAGATCACGAAAAAGCGTGCTCGTACGACCAAAAAGGTCAAAAAGGGAAATGAAGGTGGAGAGCAAGCATCTTCGAAGATGCCCTACGAAATATGGGGTCACATATCGAAGAGGGAATAGGAGGCTTTTGTTGCCAAAAGAACAACTCCCATTGAAGTTGTAAGTATTTCATATTATATTATAGTTTGTGATTAAATTTACTTCTTTTGATTCAATCATTAAACTAATATATGACATTTGGTTTCTATTGATTAATTAGGAAAAGCGTTGTAAAGCTTCTGAAATCAGCAAGCACAAGGAAGTTTTACCATCGCTTAGGCCCAAAAACGTACGATGAAGTTCGAAAAGAGTGCGTGGATGCGGGTTTATACCCCAATCAAAGTCCATCCACGCCCTCTTCTACGACTACCTCCGCATCCGTGAATACTTCTGCTGGAGATCGGGTGCGAGATTGGTATTGTGGGCTTCATTCCCGAGATGCAAGTGGTAAATTTACCATTAATGATCGGGAACGAAGAAGGTTGCAGATGCTGTGGTGAGTTTTCAAATTATTAAGTATATTCTTGATTTGTTTTGTATTCTTTGGCTTTGATTTAATTATACTAATTGTTATATATGTCATTTTTATTTGAACAGATGGGCTGGAAGGAAAAAGAAGCTACGAGGGAGTTCACCCCAAGAGGCAATTTTGACGTATTGCATATGGTCTTAGGGAAAGACCATAGAGGGCGGGTAGTCGGGAAAGGAGGCGTCCGTGTGGGGTTAAAGAAGGAATTCGGCAAAGAGTGTGTTGCTACTCAATCCCGAACGATGCCACCTGATGATGTAGCAACCCTCCGAGAAAAATTACGAAGGACGTTCTCGCCAAACTTGCACTCGTGTTGCAGAAGATGGAAGCACCAATTGTTGACTTGGCAAACATGATTGTCAAGGATCAGGAAAGTCAACATGGGGATCCTAATGCTTCGGTCGAGCCAACACCTGAGCCCATTACCCCCATAGCACCCCAGAGCCTATTGCTACCCCTGAAGGGCAAAACCCCACACCAGAGACCATGTACTCCGTTGCTCGAAATTCGGAGCCAACTCCGGAGCCAGTGGTACAGGTACATAGTTATTGAATATATAAGCACTTATTAATTTAAATTGCAATGTGTTTTAATATTTTATTATGATCCTTATTATACTAAACGACATAATTTTCAGGAGGCGACTCCTTGTTCTCTTTTGCTGCCTCAGTTAGGTGTTGCTAGTGATGGCGACTTAACTGAGGTTGCATATGGTGTGGCCCGGCCAATCAAAGAGGGCGAAACAGGGGTTTGAAGATTTCTTACTCCCGGTTCCAATGCTAGAATGAAGCCTTGAGAAACTATTAGACGCGCTAGGTAGTTTCGTCACATGGCCATATGCTTGGGTCCGATTCACGAACATGGTAATAATCATTTATACCTTTTTTTTTAATTGCATGCTTACTCTAATTTAATTGTATAAATTGAAATAGCAAAAGAGTCCAAAGGGATCTTGGAGAGAGATCGGTTCCTCAAAAAAGTTGTCGACTAGGTCAAAGTCGATGCCAAGCACCCCAATTTTGACTGATGCGGAGCTAAAAGATCTTTCTCAATATTGTAAATGGCTGCACACTTGTGCATCTCGCATAATTGAGGAGGACCCAATCATTCTAAACCTGCAGAAGAAACAAATCTACTTTGTAGAGAGCCCATTTGTAATTATTGGTCCTAGTGACATTGGGCAATTTTTGAGAGGAGATATTTTGAACCTAGCTCTTATCCATGTCTACATGAGGTGATGTTCATTATCTTACAAGTTAGGCATTGTTGTTTAATTGTTTAAATAACCGAATTACTGACAAAATTTTCTTATTCTTGACTTGGTGCGACTTACGAGGACCTAAATTCTTGCGAACCTCCAATAAAATTAAATGGTTTTGTCCTGAGTCTATTTCGGGTACTAAAAGTGTAAATGATCCAGATGACGTCACAGCATACATTGAGGCAGCTTTGACTAATTAACTTGCATCTAAACACACGTTCATTCTGGCTCCATAGGTGGAAGAGTAAGTTTTATTTTTGAAATTGAACTTATCTTTTGATTTTTAAGTTCACATAATCTCTAATTTGTTTATTTTAACTTTGCGTTTGTAGTTTACATTGGATACTTTTGGTCATTTGTCCTTTAACCAACATTGTGCACGTCTTAGACACATTACAAAAACCACAAAACCCGCCTCGCAACACAAAATTCAAACCGTTGTTAAAGGGGTACGTAATATTAATTATTTTACCAATTTGATTTAATTAACAATTATATATATATATATATATATATATATATATATATATATATATATATATATATATATATATATATATATATATATATATATATATATATATATATATGTATGTATATATATATATATATATATGTATGTATATATATATATATATATACGTATGTATATATATATATATATATATATATATATATATATATATATATATATATATATATATGTATATATATATATATATATATATATGTATATATATATATATATATAATATTACTTTTCCCATGCATTTCAGCAACATGAAGAAAGTGCGTGGACAAATGGGATCTATATCGACACCACATTTCCGAAATGGAAAACCATAAGGTACACAATGCAACACTATTCAATTTTATGGGTTTTTAAGCTTTTTTTTGACTTTCGCGCATAAAGTAGCTCAATACAAGGTTTGTTTGCACGCAACTTTTCACACAACATTATTTGGTATTTATTTATTGTGTTGAAGTGGTCAGAATTGAGAATCATAGTCATATGCTAGAAATTACGTGTAAAGTTGCGATTTTAAGGGTTTTTAAGCATTTTTGGCACTTTTGCGCATAAAGTAGCTCAATCTTGGTTTGTTTTGCACGAAACTTGGCACTCAACACTATTTGGTATATATTATTGTGTTGAAGTGGTTAGAAATTTAAGTCATAGTCATGTGCTAGAAATTACCTGTTAAGTTGCGATTTTAAGGGTTTTGAAGCGTTTTTGGCACTTTTGCGCATAAAATAGCTCAAACTTGGTTTGTTTTGCACGAAAGTTGGCACACAATACCATTTGGTATACATTATTGTGTTGAAGATGTTAGAGTTGTAAGTCATAGTCATATGCTAGAAATTATGTGTTAAGTTGCGATTTTAAGGGTTTTTAAGCGTTTTTGGCACTTTTGCGCATAAAGTGAGAATTCTTATTAATCACAAAACTGAATCAATATACATGAGAGACAACCTATATTTATAGGTTTCTAGCTAGCTAACGGCTTTAAACATCACGTGCTATACTATATGCCTCTTAAAACATAATTTAAAAACAACCAGAACAGTTTGGGCACTGATCAGTAGTTATTAGTGACTAGGCCACCTTGCGCTCGTATCCTAGTGAGTTGTGTGCACCACAATCATGGTTCTTGGGCCTTGATGGCCTGGTACATGTATTGAGTTCACGTTTTCATGGTTTTTTAGCTCCAGGTCTCCTTGATTTAAGGCTCAAACCACGCGGCAAGGTAGGCATGTCAGCGGGTAGGCTGTTGTTCTATTCTGCCTCTTTGTTGTTTCTTGCTTTGTTATTACTAGCTCAAACTTGGTTTGTTTTGCCCGAAACTTGGCACACAACACTATTTGGTATATATTATTGTGTTGAAGTGGTTAGAATTGAAAATCATAGTCATATGCTAGAAATTACGTGTTAAGTTGCGATTTAATGGGTTTTCAAGTGTTTGTGGCACTTTTGCGCATAAAGTAGCTCAAACTTTGTTTGTTTTACACGAAACGTGGCACACAACACTATTTGGTATATATTAATGTGTTGAAGTGATTAGAATTGAAAATCATAGTCATATGTTAGAAATTACGTGTTAAGTTGCGATTTTATGGGTTTTTAAATGTTTTTGGCACTTTCGCGCATAAAGTACCTCAAACTTGGTTTTCTTTGCACGAAACTTGGCACACAACACTATTTGCTATGTATTATTGTGTTGAAGTGGATAGAATTGAAAATCATAGTCATATGCTAAAAATTATGTGTTAAGTTGCGATTTTATGTGTTTTTAAGCTTTTTTGGCACTAACATCCATTTTCTCTTAGTGCTTTTGCAACCTTCTAATTCCGTTCATTGCGGGTACTACACTCTGAAATACATGGACAATATTTTAAAATCCGTGAAG